>NC_052344.1:23611319-23653847 GCF_016432855.1 Salvelinus namaycush | reverse complement strand
TAGTCTCATAGACAACAACCCTGGTTTATAACAGCTTAGTCTCATAGACAACAACCCTGGTTTAAACAGCTTAGTCTCATAGACAACAACCCTGGTTTATACAGCTTAGTCTCATAGACAACAACCCTGGTTTATAACAGCTTATTCTCATAGACAACAACCCTGTTTATAACAGCTTAGTCTCATAGACAACAACCCTGGTTTTAAACAGCTTAGTCTCATAGACAACAACCCTGGTTATAACAGCTAGTCTCATAGACAACAACCCTGGTTATTACAGCTTAGTCTCATAACAACAACCCTGGTTTATAACAGCTTAGTCTCATAGACAACAACCCTGGTTTATAACAGCTTAGTCTCATAGACAACAACCCTGGTTTATAACAGCTTAGTCTCATAGACAACAACCCTGGTTTATAACAGCTTAGTCTCATAGACACAACACCTGGTTTATAACAGCTTAGTCTCATAGACAACAACCCTGGTTTATAACAGCTTAGTCTCATAGACAACAACCCTGGTTTATAACAGCTTAGTCTCATAGCTCAGAGTAATATGATTGATTTGTGTTTTATATTCAGATTCATCTGATTGTTTTCAAATCAAATCTAAACTATCTATAATAAATTATTAGGACTGGGTTTTTTTTGGGGGGGGGGGGAATCTGCATGTTGTTAACCTGTCTCTGTATCTATCTGTCCTATCTGTCTCTATCTCTATATCTCTCTCTATCTATCTCTCTCTCTCTATATATATATATATCTTTCTACAGTATGTTGTCTTCATGACCTGTGAATTCATAGCCATCGTAATCATCGCTGTGCCGATGGTTCGTGCCCAACCAAAGGTATCCACTTCCTCCCCTAAAATGTAGTTGAGTTTTTAACAATTCAAAGTTTTGTTATGTTAATAAACAGTGTGCAATGTTATAATAAAGTGTTATTTATTCATTTAAGTGGAGGAGATTCTGGACAGAAGGTTTCACTCTGTGACTCCTCTTCACGATACTGAACCACAGGTCCAGAGGGAGCTGAACAAACTCCAGGCATCAGTAATAATCAATCAATCAATCAGGCTTCAGATCTGTATAATCTTCAGCCACGTATCTAGATATTGTTAAAATTGCCAGATCTGTATCAACTTTAAAATCATCATTATTACCATGAATCAATTTATTACAATGGTAGACAGAATAGTTTGTTAAGGGAATAAGTTCCCAAGATTCATAAACTGTACTTCAATGAAATACTCTGTCGTAGCCCAGAGTTTGTAAGGTTCTGGTGAAATGAAACAGACAGAGGCCAGTCACAATAGTCAGAATGTTTATTCTCCGAGAGCTCTGCCATCACACCACTCATATAGGTATATATACCTCACATTACGTCATACATGTCCCCTCTCTCTGACAACGACAATGCTGTTTTACAAGTTTATTCCAACACATATATTGCTTATCTTATGCTGCAACATGTTACAACATCTACTGTCCAACGGTTTCCTCCCTACCTGGGTGGGGATGAGACATCTTTCTGTTGTTAGTTTTACAGTAGTTACAAGTTGTCTGTCTCAAGTTGTCTGTTAACACTTCTCTTTGCCTATGTACAAAAATTCTTTATCAAACAGGTTAGAATTCTGTTAGTTACAATCCTGCGTTAAATGTATACATCATTTAGTCATTATACATAAAATCCATAACAATAGTTGGCAAAAAATACAGAGGGGGACCAGACTAATTGTTTGTTGTTGTACAATATTGTTGTTGATAGTTGCACAAACAAACAAATATGATATTTGGAGATGAGTGTTATGTTTTGGTTTGTTTGTTTATGTTGTTTGTTCATTAGGATCAATGTTGTGGACTGCGTGGCCACTCAGACTGGGGTTGTCACATTCCAGTCTCCTGCTACTGTCCGCCACTCCCTCCAGACAACTCATTGGACAGTCAGTGTGAGACTGTACATCTAGAGAACACTACGGTGAGCTTACCCACAGTACCTTCCTGTTAGGAGATGGACAAGTAGAGCTAAGGCTGTCTTGACAGTGCAGACATTTTAGATGCACAGAGGTGACTAACAGCAGCAGCCAACGGATTGAGATAAACTAAATATGAAATGGAGGAACGAGACGGCCTTGGGGCCAGACTTTAGTCATTTAAATGATAAACAGCTGAGGGATGGGTCTGCAGAAATGTAACCCCTCTCCAACTCATAGACAGAGCTATGGATGCAAGGACTGACCATCCATGATATCAACATTATAGGCTATACAGTGTTTATAGACTAAAACAAGCGTATGTTTAGGGTTCTGATGGGGTACGACAGTTGAACTAAGCTCATGAAAAAGTTATATTCTTGAAGAATGTATTTTTATTTTACCTTTGCTAGGCAAGTCAGTTAAAAAACAAATTCTTATTTACAATGACGGCCTAGGAACAGTGGGTTAACTACCTTGTTCAGGGACAAAACAACAGATGTATACCTTGTCAGCTCAGGGATTTGACTAGCAACCTTTCGGTTCCTGGCCCAATGTTCTAACCCTAGGCTACCTGCTCTAACCACTAGGCTACCTGCTCTAACCACTAAGCTACCTACTCTAACCACTAGGCTACCTGCTCTAACCATTAGACTACCTGCTCTAACCACTAGGCTACCTGCTCTAACCCTAGGCTACCTGCTCTAACCACTAGGCTACCTACTCTAACCACTAGGCTACCTGCTCTAACCACTAGGCTACCTGCTCTAACCACTAGGCTACCTGTTCTAACCACTAGGCTACCTGCCGCCCTGATGTCAGTGAGTATATATAATACATGTACAAGTCCAAAACTGGATGTAGCAACTAAGGATAGAAGCTTTAAACAGACTTGAAATGTTACAGAGGCTTGTGGTGACCTATACAGGAGTTTGATCCTGTTTCTCTGTCTCTGTGTTTTTCTGAAGCTGGACTGCCAGCACAATATCACACACGGACAAACTACAACTTCAGTGTCCCAGGAGCGCTGGGTGTACAGCAAGGTAAAGCAGTCTTATTTAAACATTGTTCATTTTTTATTTTGATGCAACAATTTTCAGTGAAAGCTAGCTAGAATTGGGCTAAACTGACTCCAAAGTTACAAGATATATCACAAAAAAATTAAGATATCTGTTACCACAGAGATCCTATTCAATTATTAATATGTAATTGTAATATTTAATGAGTTCTAATATCTAATTCTATGGCTGTTACAATGCCATCTCTATCTGTTCCAGCCTTGTGGTCCCATACTGAAGAGACACATGAACTTCCTGATTCAGATCATGATCGGATTCATCTCTACATTTGCCACCATTATGGTATGATCACTGACTTGTATTGTTTTCATGTTTAATGTTGATTCATGTTTTATTGTGAAGCTACTGTTATTGTTTTAATGTTTAATGTTGATTCATGTTTTATTGTGAAGCTACTATTACCTCCCCAGGTGTTATGTCTTTAGATGCAAGACAAGTGTAGCATTTAGCACAACTATGGTTCAATAGCACAATGTGGACTCGTTGTTGTGGATATGAGTGGATAAAAAGCACATTATTCTGTGCACATTTCTATATATTATACTGTATAATGTTTTGTTATTGCTTTTTTTTACTGTTAAAACAAAGGTAAAATCAAAATAATGTGAAAGTGAATAACATTTCCAACGTGTTATACATTGTAAATTAACTGGAACATTGAAACTTGATCTGTTCCACTGTATTCCAGATTGCTGCCATAGTGATGTCTCTGATACTGCTGGCCCTCCAGATTCGGTCCACAGAGCCACCGCTCAACGACAGCCTCGACAGAGTCAAGTACCAACTCAGTCCTCTAGCTGTCACCTGACCTCAGCGTCAACACCACAGATAACCACGCTCTGCATGAGGACGAGAACATGATTCTAATATACCAAACTGTTATCCTCCTGCTGGTCTTTTGTTTGGAACACTAGCTACAGTGAAAATTAACACACGGCTAAATTCCAGTGCCTGAAACGTTCCAGTGTCTGAGACGTTCCAGTGTCTGAAACGTTCCAGTGTCTGAGACGTTCCAGTGTCTGCAACGTTCCAGTGTCTGCAACGTTCCAGTGTCTGAGACGTTCCAGTGCCTGAAACGTTCCAGTGTCTGAAACGTTCCAGTGTCTGAGACGTTCCAGTGTCTGAAACGTTCCAGTGTCTGAGACGTTCCAGTGTCTGAGACGTTCCAGTGTCTGAGACGTTCCAGTGTCTGAAACGTTCCAGTGTCTGAGACGTTCCAGTGTCTGAGACGTTCCAGTGTCTGAGACGTTCCAGTGTCTGAAACGTTCCAGTGTCTGAAACGTTCCAGTGTCTGAGACGTTCCAGTGCCTGAGACGTTCCAGTGCCTGAAACGTTCCAGTGTCTGAGACGTTCCAGTGTCTGAAACGTTCCAGTGTCTGAGACGTTCCGGTGTCTGAGACGTTCCGGTGCCTGAAACGTTCCGGTGCCTGAGACGTTCCGGTGCCTGAGACGTTCCGGTGCCTGAGACGTTCCGGTGCCTGAAACGTTCCGGTGCCTGAGACGTTCCGGTGCCTGAGACGTGCCGGTGCCTGAGACGTTCCGGTGCCTGAGACGTTCCGGTGCCTGAGACGTTCCGGTGCCTGAAACGTTCCGGTGCCTGAGACGTTCCGGTGCCTGAGACGTTCCGGTGCCTGAAACGTTCCAGTGTCTGAGACGTTCCAGTGTCTGCACTCAAATGAAAAACCGCATGGTGTGGCTCTCATCCCACCTCTTCCCTGCTGTACAGTTTGGTTAAAGTCTGGCTTTTGTTTGATTTCCTGTACATGATAAATGCCAATTGTTCCCCTCAGATCTAACTATTGTACCTTGCTGTTAAAGTGCATTAAATAATGAGTGTATAAGTGTGGTATGACAATGGTGAATGAACAAGCCATTATGAATATCTGTCCAACATGGTGAAACGTTTTTCATCCTCACAACAACAAGTATCATGCCAGTAAACAACCAGCTCTGAGTTAATAAAATTATATGATTTAGATCATTACTGCTCGTTGTAATTGTGTCAGAATAATTTCCCGAGAAGCGCTATGTTGCTATGGCATGCATGGCCAATGTAGTAAGTGGAAACTGGCAGTTATGATTGAACAATGTGATTGGATGAACATAACCTCAAAGAGAATCCATGTAAGAAGTTACACAGGGGAATGGAACACTTTAGGAAGGAAATCTAAGCAAATAGATATATTCAATTCACTAATACAAAAAAATGCATTTAACATAAAAAATATAAATATTTAGTATTTTGATCTTCGACAAGGTTAATTTGCGCCATTTTACATTGCCATGGAAACGACTGACGTCAGTGCGTCACTGGCAGAAATCAGCAAATTGCCTGATTGAGTTTTTTGCGCGGCGAGTGAATCGAAAAGAGGTAACGTTAACCGGTCATGACTGTTGTTGACTCCGCTAGCGTTAGACACTGGACAACGTTAGCTAGCTTCCACCTCAAATAGTCAAGTACTGTAATACATTTTGTTGCAGATTTGTTTTTGTAATGTTTTGTTAGCTCCACCTCATTTAGACATAGCTAATGTTTGCTGAAAACAGTACTCTGCTTGCGTTGTGTACAATCAATCATCGACACGAACTCCAACGTGTAGCACCAGTCATGGAGATTTATTCTGATAGGAACAGCACAAAATTGCACGTCATGCAATGCACGGCTCACCATCCAACTCTGCACTCACGCACGCTGGTTTGGTGCTTGTTCACTGGGGCATGTAGTTACCAAAATAATACAATTACAATATACAATATAATATTTTGAACAATGTACCTGATAGAAACAGCACAAAATTGCACGTCATGCAATGCACGGCTCACCATCCAACTCTGCACTCACGCACTGTACAAAATATATGAACCCCCCCCACCAGACACAGTAAGTTGCTAGCTAGTACTGGCGGGAATTCTTTACAACAAAATGCACAACCAATATTCTCAAAAAAACACTGCATCTTATGTGTGATGTTCGAATAACATTTACAAACAGATTGATATAAATTGTACATTTAAATCATCACTTGGGAGCATAAAAATCACTTTTGACGTACAGTGCTTTGCAACCAACAACTTACCGCTGGTTTGGTGCTTGTTCACTGGGACGATTCTAACTGAAACATCCTCCCTCGTAAGCAAGCTACGCAAACCAGCCAATAAGATGCCATGTTGAGTAGGTGAAGGCAAGACTAAACTAAAACCAAAAACCCATTGGCTTAACAATAAAGTGGCAAGGGGAATCACCAATATAACCCTGTTACACTTGTATTGTGTCTTGTGTAGTGTGTGTGTGTGTGTGTGTGTGTGTGTGTGTGTGTGTGTTGACAAGGCATACAAGACAGGTAGCTTGTCATCACCAACTGATATATTTGGGTTCAGTTGTAACAAAACGTTTGTTTTCAGGACGACATCTTCATCCCTGAACATGTTTTCATCCTGGAGGAGACTGTGCAGGAGGCAGCGGTGGTACATGCAGTCATCCCTGAACATGTTTTCATCCTGGAGGACACTGTGCAGGAGGCAGAGGTGGTACATGCAGTCATTCCTGAACATGTTTTCATCCTGGAGGAGACTGTGCAGGAGGCAGAGGTGGTACATGCAGTCATCCCTGAACATGTTTTCATCCTGGAGGAGCCTGTGCAGGAGGCAGAGGTGGTACATGCAGTCATCCCTGAACATGTTTTCATCCTGGAGGAGAATGTGCAGGAGGCAGAGGTGGTACATGCAGTCATCCCTGAACATGTTTTCATCCTGGAGGAGACTGTGCAGGAGGCAGAGGTGGTACATGCAGTCATCCCTGAACATGTTTTCATCCTGGAGGAGACTGTGCAGGAGGCAGAGGTGGTACATGCAGTCATCCCTGAACATGTTTTCATCCTGGAGGAGACTGCAGGAGGCAGCGGTGGTACATGCAGTCATCCCTGAACATGTTTTCATCCTGGAGGAGACTGTGCAGGAGGCAGAGGTGGTACATGCAGTCATCCCTGAACATGTTTTCATCCTGGAGGAGACTGCAGGAGGCAGAGGTGGTACATGCAGTCATCCCTGAACATGTTTTCATCCTGGAGGAGACTGCAGGAGGCAGCGGTGGTACATGCAGTCATCCCTGAACATGTTTTCATCCTGGAGGAGACTGTGCAGGAGGCAGAGGTGGTACATGCAAATCCATGTTATTTCTAAGACTATTGTTTATTTCAAGTATATGCAGTGATTCTTTAATATAACTATAGCCTAATAGATGCCTTAATTGTTTTCTACCAACAGGAAAGAATGGTTAGTACAGCATGCCAAACAGGAAAGAATGGTTAGTACAGCATGCCAAACAGGAAAGAAGGGTTAGTACAGCATGCCAAACAGGAAAGAAGGGTTAGTACAGCATGCCAAACAGGAAAGAAGGGTTAGTACAGCATGCCAAACAGGAAAGAATGGTTAGTACAGCATGCCAAACAGGAAAGAATGGTTAGTACAGCATGCCAAACAGGAAAGAATGGTTAGTACAGCATGCCAAACAGGAAAGAACGGTTAGTACAGCATGCCAAACAGGAAAGAACGGTTAGTACAGCATGCCAAACAGGAAAGAAGGGTTAGTACAGCATGCCAAACAGGAAAGAATGGTTAGTACAGCATGCCAAACAGGAAAGAACGGTTAGTACAGCATGCCAAACAGGAAAGAATGGTTAGTACAGCATGCCAAACAGGAAAGAACGGTTAGTACAGCATGCCAAACAGGAAAGAATGGTTAGTACAGCATGCCAAACAGGAAAGAATGGTTAGTACAGCATGCCAAACAGGAAAGAACGGTTAGTACAGCATGCCAAACAGGAAAGAACGGTTAGTACAGCATGCCAAACAGGAAAGAATGGTTAGTACAGCATGCCAAACAGGAAAGAATGGTTAGTACAGCATGCCAAACAGGAAAGAAGGGTTAGTACAGCATGCCAAACAGGAAAGAATGGTTAATACAGCATGCCAAACAGGAAAGAACGGTTAGTACAGCATGCCAAACAGGAAAGAATGGTTAGTACAGCATGCCAAACAGGAAAGAACGGTTAGTACAGCATGCCAAACAGGAAAGAATGGTTAGTACAGCATGCCAAACAGGAAAGAACGGTTAGTACAGCATGCCAAACAGGAAAGAAGGGTTAGTACAGCATGCCAAACAGGAAAGAATGGTTAGTACAGCATGCCAAACAGGAAAGAATGGTTAGTACAGCATGCCAAACAGGAAAGAATGGTTAGTACAGCATGCCAAACAGGAAAGAATGGTTAGTACAGCATGCCAAACAGGAAAGAACGGTTAGTACAGCATGCCAAACAGGAAAGAATGGTTAGTACAGCATGCCAAACAGGAAAGAACGGTTAGTACAGCATGCCAAACAGGAAAGAACGGTTAGTACAGCATGCCAAACAGGAAAGAATGGTTAGTACAGCATGCCAAACAGGAAAGAATGGTTAGTACAGCATGCCAAACAGGAAAGAATGGTTAGTACAGCATGCCAAACAGGAAAGAATGGTTAGTACAGCATGCCAAACAGGAAAGAATGGTTAGTACAGCATGCCAAACAGGAAAGAATGGTTAGTACAGCATGCCAAACAGGAAAGAATGGTTAGTACAGCATGCCAAACAGGAAAGAATGGTTAGTACAGCATGCCAAACAGGAAAGAAGGGTTAGTACAGCATGCCAAACAGGAAGGAATGGTTAGTACAGCATGCCAAACAGGAAAGAATGGTTAGTACAGCATGCCAAACAGGAAAGAATGGTTAGTACAGCATGCCAAACAGGAAAGAATGGTTAGTACAGCATGCCAAACAGGAAAGAATGGTTAGTACAGCATGCCAAACAGGAAAGAATGGTTAGTACAGCATGCCAAACAGGAAAGAATGGTTAGTACAGCATGCCAAACAGGAAAGAATGGTTAGTACAGCATGCCAAACAGGAAAGAATGGTTAGTACAGCATGCCAAACAGGAAAGAAGGGTTAGTACAGCATGCCAAACAGGAAAGAACTGGTTAGTACAGCATGCCAAACAGGAAAGAACGGTTAGTACAGCATGCCAAACAGGAAAGAATGGTTAGTACAGCATGCCAAACAGGAAAGAAGGGTTAGTACAGCATGCCAAACAGGAAAGAACGGTTAGTACAGCATGCCAAACAGGAAAGAACGGTTAGTACAGCATGCCAAACAGGAAAGAATGGTTAGTACAGCATGCCAAACAGGAAAGAATGGTTAGTACAGCATGCCAAACAGGAAAGAACGGTTAGTACAGCATGCCAAACAGGAAAGAATGGTTAGTACAGCATGCCAAACAGGAAAGAATGGTTAGTACAGCATGCCAAACAGGAAAGAACGGTTAGTACAGCATGCCAAACAGGAAAGAATGGTTAGTACAGCATGCCAAACAGGAAAGAATGGTTAGTACAGCATGCCAAACAGGAAAGAACGGTTAGTACAGCATGCCAAACAGGAAAGAACGGTTAGTACAGCATGCCAAACTGACCCCTAGGTGCCAGTGTTCCTGTGCTGCGATGGAGAAGAGGTCCATCGGGACCATCACTAAAGAGCTCGGGGCCCAGCTAGATTGAGCTCATGTCCATCAGTATACAACCGAGTCCTGCCCATATCCGCCACAGATGGAGCTGACGGAAGGTGAGATCACTCGCTGTGTGAACCTGTGTGAACGCTACGTGTAACAAATCCGGTGTCAGGATAAATAAAATGCAAGGTCTGCTAACTTTCTTTAATTATGTTTAATTACCGCAAACAATGAATGGCAAATGCAATTTTCGTATATACGGGTTCGCTGTTTCACCGCGCAGGATGAACAGGGAACTGTGGAATGTACTCAAATAGTAGTTTTTATACTATGACAATTTTATTCTCAACGTGTCCAGTTGGCCTATCACAGTAGAGGCTGGGCGTGGTTTAGACTTTGCCCCCCTTTGCTGGCCCTTTGTCCAAGCCCCTTGGCGCGTCCCTTGGTCCACATCTGGTTGCTGGGTAGATTAGCTCCGTCTTGGGTCTGTCGATTCTACACTAAAACAGTTCCTAATATGGTATTGTCCAGTATTCTAAACTCTTGGTTGGTCTAGAGAGCTGCACCCCTCCCCTCTCCAGACTGTCCACAGCTTTTATGGCCTGTGTTGGTCATTCCTTACACCTACACACACTATACAGAGGGGGTTGTGCGTGCATGTGTGTAACAAAACAATATTCCTCTTCAACCAATATGCTAACAGGCTATTATGCATAAACATAAATCCTAACACCTGAGAGCTCAGAATTACAATCATCTCAGTGCCAAGATATACTATCTATCACTTTGGGGGTGCGGGATAGTGTTCCCCTAAAATGGAGAAGGAGCATGCCATTCAACATCGAATTCAAAGATACACCCATCCTTAAAGGGAATTGGAGTGGAATTATTTTTCCGCTGATTTTGTTTTACCCGTTTCAATGGATGTGCTACCTTGTCCCGGTCCTACTGTTTCAACTCTCTCTCTCAACCTATGAATGCTCAGCTATGAAAAGACAACTGACATTTGCTTCTGTGGTGTTGAACTGTTGCACCCTCTATAACCACTGTGGTTATTATTTGGATGTAAAAAGGGCTTTTGTTAAATACATTTGATTGATTGATTGTTTGCTGTGCTGGATACTGTGTATTCACTAACTGTCTGAGTGATGGGATTTTTATATAGTATATGTAACATATGTTGGTGTATATTTAATCTGTATCTTAACTTCTTAAAGTGGCAATCAGCAGTAGAAACAATAACACAGTGTCTCCCTGCTCCTCTTTCGGTAAAAAGCTGAGGGATGGGGCTGGAGAAATGTAACCACTCTCAAATTCATAGACAGTGTTATAGATGCAAGGACTGACCATCCATGATATCAACATTGTTATCCTGTTTCTATGATCTGTTTCCACCACCATATAACCCAGTTCGCTCTGGATAAAGGTGTCTGCTAAATGGCATATATTATTAAAGTCTACGTTGACTCTGCCAATATGTTGCCGAGTGTAGTTACCATTCCTTTCCAATAATGGCAGCCAAAGCTAGTTGAAGTCAGTACTCTAGCGACAGGGACACCGGGATAGTGCGCACTGAAAGTAGTCTTATCTTCACAGCAAGTTAATCTGGTTACGTTTGAACCTGTTGTTATAGTGGACAAGCTAACTAATACAAGTTTTACATAAGACGCAGACATTAGGTCTATGTTTTAGGCTAGAGTTACTAAATTCATTGTATACAGTGTCTTTTCTTCTGTGTATGCGCGCATTATAGAAGAAACAGCACACGCAAGTATGAGCCGCCATACAGCTCGTCCAATTCTCCCTTGTGCAGATAGGGTGAACTGGCGATAAACTTTGCTGGTCATACAAAATCATAAGAAAAGTTAGTCTGATACTAAATCACAATGTATTTATTAGGAGCATGCAACCATTATTGGTTAGAATGAGATTTCATGAATCATGATGCTGTCTTCGATTCAAACTCCTGTCGTCTAATCTAATGGTAAATGTGTTACCAACATGCCAAACAGCGCTGGTAATAAACATCGGTATAGGATACTTATATAGTGTAACGACCCTGGGTTTATAAACGCGGATATCGACCCTGCCACTCGAGCATGCTTTTGGGGCACAGTCGATAGCGCGCTGGACTGGGCTAGAAGGTCGAGAGTTCGAGACCTGTTCCCTGACCGTTTCATTACAATATATTGAACAACTACCCACTACTGATATTCATTTTAAACAATTTATAATAAAGCAACATTTCACCAAATATTTAGCTGGCAAATCGGCTGCTGACTGGTCGAGTAACCTCTTCGGCCAGGAAGTCCTTCATAAGGATTAATACATCCAATAAATCCATCGCCATCCAGACAGAACCCTAACCCTAACCCTAACCTCTGACTGGATGTACAGTAATACAGCCACCATCCGCTGGGATTTTGTGCTGTATCGCTACAATCTCTCTACAACACACACACTCATACTCTAGCCATTACCTGGCAGCATCCCCACTCACACCGGTTTGTGTTTGCCTATGCCAACCCTCTAGCTGAGGTGTTTCAGTCGGCATATCTGTGTTGTTACTGCTACGAGAACGAACTCTTTGATCTGGGGCAACGATAGGCTCAAACATGAACGGTTTCAGTTGGTTTATTGGCTCCCTAACTAACAATTATTTCATTCTCTGTAATAAACTCATTCTCAGACTTGGAGCTACTCTGTAAGTTCAGCCATTTTGAATTCCAAAATGCTCTCCCCTGCCAGTGACGCAACAATGCCAATATGGCGATTTACAGTTCCAGTTATCTGGCGTTCAAAATCATAGTGTTTCCATTCACCTTTATATAACAGGTGGTTCCCTTAGCAACGCCTGATCATCCTAGCTTAGCATGTCATGTCTGCAAAGCTAGCTGCGGAGAACCATGTCATCGCGTTCAGTGCAGTACTGCACTTCCTTTGTCATAAAGTTATTTATGACAAATATGGATATGTGTCAGTTTGTCACTTTCATGATCATGTAGTGAAGATCTATTCAGCTACTGAAAAAACTGTCTTGAAGATAGCTAAATGTTTTTACGATTTAGAGAAAACGTACCAACAAGGGACGACGAGTTTGTCACTTTCCCCATCGACAACCAGCTTGACCAAATCCGGTCCTGCTCTGCTAAACATCATGTAAACGACCGTGACAGGACGCTCCTGTCATAAACCCTGCCTGTTTTAACGTCATTTACCGTAGATACACAGATGAAAGACCGCCCTCCTCACAAGCAGTGGTATTATTAAAGCAGTGTGTGCCGTTGAAACAGTCTGATTTGAGAACAGGGGCTAGATAAGCAAGCAAGTAGATACTCTGTGTGCCCAGCATCATTTTTAACAGCGTGTTTTGCTCTTTGATTCTGTTCACAATGGCACAGGTCAACAGATGTCTGAAACAGCTGTTCTTTGGATTCAACATGTTGTTAGGGGTAAGCAATATTAAGATGAGATAAACTCGTACATTTTATTGTTCATTAAGTGTACCTGTTGTTGGTTTATTCATATATTTTTCTGCCTGTGTGTCTTTCAACCTCTTTATTTGGTATTTTTTTATAAAGTAGTTCTGTTTGACTACTTTCATTGTGTACGTTTCTAACTTTTCTTGACATATTAATTGATGCATTCTAAATTGTGACCCGGTTTCCATGGTGTTTTAGATTGCAGGGTGTGTCCTATTGGTTTTGGGAATGATCGCAGCACCATATAATACAGAGGTGAAATGATCCAACTAATTAACTACACAAACAACAACTGTAAAACCTAAGTCTGACTCACCACCCAGTGACAATGCTTGTGATCCTGTTTTACAGCATGACCAAGGAGAGTCAATTGGCTTGACATGGATTATATCCACTGCAGTTGTTTCTGTGCTGCTCTCTTTACTTGGAGCATATGGTGCATACAAAGAGAACAGTGTGATACTGAGAGTGGTAAATACTTGAATCTCATTGACACAATACAAAACAGTTCAAAAACATCACATTATTAACCTGTATTAACCATAGTGTTTCTATAATACGAATACCAAATCAAACTTTTCCTGCAACATACAATAATATGGTTGCATAAATAACATGATTTAATTCAATGTGGCAAAAAATATATAATAACATTTTAAAGAAATGTATTAAACAAAACTGTATCATTATGTATGATTTACTAATTGTTTGTTTGCCGAAAATGTGTATTTTGTTTTCAGTTCCTTGGAATAATAGGCTTTGGAACAATCCTTTTTCTCATTGTTGGATTTAAAGTGGCTCGTTCAATGCCTGAGGTAAACTTTTCTTTACATATTTAAAAGTCCTGTGAAATTAAAATCATAATTTGTCAATAGTTACATTATTCTTTTAAAAAATGCATTGATTTTATGCCGATATATTACTTACACTGTTTATCTTAAACTAAGCTGCTATACATCAGGGTTTGAAAGTTCTGTAGACACAAGCTATTGCTATTATTTATTATTATTTCACAGTTTATATTTTGTACATTTACTTTGTGGCTTTATTAACACTTTAAATGAAATATAAAAGCATCTTAAATTGACGAATCCTCTCAAAATGTGTATTTTTTCCCTCATTATCTAAGGCCATGCAACTGATTAAAGAAAACCTCCCTGCAATTACATCAGAAATGATGGCTGATGCAGAGCATCGACAAACTATCATGGCTCTACAAGTAGAAGTACGGTGGAAGTCTACATATTGTCCACAATTATGAATATTCATAAATAGGTGGTAAATTTGAATAACTTTCCCTAAATTCCCAGGTTTTCCGTAAATCCTGGAGCAGGATTCTGGATTTCATGCTCATTTCCTTCGTAATCTGGGAATCTTCCAGACAGGATTTCTGGAAAACCTGTGAATTTTTTAAAAAGTTACCAGAATTTTGCAACCCAATTCATAAAGAAGTCTTAATCTGTCATGATCAATTTGTAAGACTAGCAATATAAATTTCTCACTGTTTCTCACCTTGTGTTCATCTTGTGTTCACTGTTTCTCACCTTGTGTTCACTGTTTCTCACCTTGTGTTCATCTTGTGTTTACTGTTTCTCACCTTGTGTTCACTGTTTCTCACCTTGTGTTCACTGTTTCTCACCTTGTGTTCACTGTTTCTCACCTCGTGTTCACTGTTTCTCACCTTGTGTTCACTGTTTCTCACCTTGTGTTCATCTTGTGTTCACTGTTTCTCACCTTGTGTTTACTGTTTCTAACCTCGTGTTCATCTTGTGTTCACTGTTTCTAACCTTGTGTTCACTGTTTCTCACCTTGTGTTCACTGTTTCTCATCTTGTGTTCACTGTTTCTCACCTTGTGTTCATCTTGTGTTCACTGTTTCTAACCTTGTGTTCACTGTTTCTAACCTTGTGTTCACTGTTTCTAACCTCGTGTTCATCTTGTGTTCACTGTTTCTAACCTCGTGTTCACTGTTTCTAACCTCGTGTTCATCTTGTGTTCACTGTTTCTAACCTCGTGTTCATCTTGTGTTCACTGTTTCTAACCTCGTGTTCACTGTTTCTAACCTTGTGTTCATCTTGTGTTCACTGTTTCTCACCTTGTGTTCACTGTTTCTAACCTTGTGTTCATCTTGTGTTCACTGTTTCTAACCTTGTGTTCACTGTTTCTAACCTCGTGTTCATCTTGTGTTCACTGTTTCTCACCTCGTGTTCACTGATAACTGTGTTTGCTGTTGCAGGGTAAGTGTTGTGGAATAATGAGTTACAGCGACTGGGATAGCAAGATTCCAGAGACCTGTAAATGTTTTAGTTTCAAGTCAGACCCGTCCCAATGTATGGAGGTGCAAACGACTAAAGATGGCGGCAACTGGGTAAGTCAAAAAAACAAACGTCAGCTGTTTTAAATGGGGCTAGGAGTTTTTAATCCTAACTATGTTATTTGAGCAGGAATAACTCCCGGCAACCAACTAATTCAATTACGAGGAATATTACAAGAAGAAAATGTTACATATAATAAAAACAATTTACAGTACCAGTCAAATGTTTGGACACACCTACTCATTCAAGGGTCTTTCTTTATTTTTACTATTTTCTACATTGTGAAGACATAAAAACTATGAAATAACACATATGGAATCATGTAGTAACCAAAAAAGTGTTCAACAAATCAAACCACCGTGAAAAACAAGTGCAAACCAGATGGGATAGCGTATCGCTGCAGAATGCTGTGGTAGCCATGCTGGTTAAGTGTGCCTTGAGTTCTAAATAAATCACTGACAGTGTCACCAGCAAAGCACCCCCAAACCATCAGTCCACCTCCTCCATGCTTCACGGTGGGAACTACACATGCAGATATCATCCATTCACCTACTCTGCATCTCACAAAGACACAGCGGTTAGAACCAAAATTCTCAAATTTGAACTCATCAGACCAAAGAACAGATTTCCACCAGTCTAATGTCCATTGCTCGTGTTTCTTGGCCCAAGCAAGTCTCTTCTTATTATTGATGTCCTTTAGTAGTGGTTTCTTTGCAGCAATTCGACCATGAAGGCCTGATTCACACAGTCTCCTCTGAACAGTTGATGTTGACATGTGTCTGTTACTTGAACTTTGTGAAGAATTTATTTCGGCTGCAATTTCTGAGGCTGGTAACTCTACTGAACTTATCCTCTGCAGCAGAGGTAACTCTGGGTCTTCCTTTCCTGTGGCAGTCCTCATGAGAGCCAGTTTCATCATAGCGCTTGATGGTTTTTGCGACTGCGCTTGAAGAAATTTCTTGACATTTTCCGGATTGACTGACCTTCATGTCTTAAAGTATTGATGGACTGTCGTTTCTCTTTGCTTATTTGAGCTGTTCTTAACATAATATGGACCTGGTCTTTTACCAAATAGGGCTATCTTCTCTATACCACCCCTACCTTGTCACAACACGACCGATTGGCTCAAAAGCATTAAGAAGGAAAGCAATTCCACAAATTAACTTTTATCAAGGCACACCTGTTAATTGAAATGCATTCCAGGTGACTACCTCATGAAGCTGGTCAAGGGAATGCCAAGAGTGTGCAAAGCTGTCATCAAGGCAAAGGGTGGCTACTTTGAAGAATCTCAAATACAAAATATATTTAGATTTCTTTAACATTTTTTTGGTTACTACATGATTCCATATGTATTATTTCATAGTTGTGATGTCTTCACTATTATTCTACAATGTAGAAAATAATCAAAATAAAGAAGACCCCTTGAATGAGTAGGTCTGTCCAAACTATTGACTGGTACTGTATGTCAAAGAAATTTGAATCCAATAATGTTATTTTTAAACTTTTTTCTTGCGTTCATTGTTACTTCAGGGAAGATCTGACAAATCTGAAATGATGTGGATCTACCGAGAGGTAATGCTTCTTCACGTCAGCCAAACAACACTATGCAACGCATTCGGAAAGTATTCAGACCCCTTTTTCCACATTATGTTACATTAAAGCCTTATTTTCAAATGGATTTAAATAAAACAATTTACTCGTTAATCTACACACAATACCCCATAATGACAAAGTGACCACAGGTTTGTAGAGATTTTGGCAAATGTATTAAAAATTTAAAACAACGGCAATACCTTATTTACATAAGTATTCAGATCCTTTGCTATGAGACTCAATATTGAGCTCAGGTGCATCTTGTTGCCATTGTTTTTATTTTACCTTTATTTAACAAGGCAAGTCAGTTAAGAACAAATTTTAAGAACAAATTCGTATTTACAATGACAACCTACCACGGCCAAACTCAAACCAGTACGACGCTGGACCAATTGTGCGCTGCCCTATGGGACTCCCAATCACGGCCGGTTGTGATACAGCCTGGAATCGAACCAGGGTCTGTAGTGACACTTTTAGCACTGAGATGCAGTGCCTTAGACCGCTGCACCACTCGGGACCCCATTAATTATGTTTCTTCAACTTGATTGGAGTCCACCTGTGGTAATTTCACCTGATTGGTCATGATTTGGAAAGGCACACACCTGTCTATTTAAGGTCTCACAGTTGACAGTGCATGTCAGAGCAAAAACCAAGCCATGATGTCGAAGGAATTGTCCGTAGAGCTCCGAGACAGGATTGTGTCGAGGCACAGATCTGGGGAGGGTTAGCAAAACATTTCTGCAGCATTGAAGCCCCCAAGAACACAGTGGCCTCTATCATTCTTAAATGGAAGAAGTTTGAAACCACCAAGACTCTTCCTAGCGACGGCCGGCATTACTGAGCAACTTGGGGAGAAGTGCCTTGGTCAGGGAGGTGACAGAGCTCCAGAGTTCCTCTGTGGAGATGGGAGAAACTTCCAGGAGGAGAACCATCTCTGCAGCACTCTACCAATCAGGCCATTATGGTACAGTGGCCAGACAGAAGCCACTCCTCAGTAAAAGGCATATGACAGCCGGCTTGGAGTTTGCCAAAAGGCACCTAAAGGATTCTCCAACCATGAGAAACAAGATTCTCTGGTCTGATGAAACCAAGATTAAACTCTTTGGCCTGAATGCCAAGTGTCACGTCTTGATGAAACCTGGCACCATCCCTACGGTGAAGCATGGTGGTGATAGCATCATGCTGTGGGGATGTTTTTCAGAGGTAACGACTGAGAGATTAGTCAGGATCGAGGGAAAGATGAATGGAGCAAAGTACAGCGAGATCCTTGATGAAAACCTGCTCCAGGGCGCTCAGGACTTCAGACTGGGGGACAACGGCCCTAAGCACACAGTCAAGACAATGCAGGAGTGGCTTTGGGACAAGTCTCTGAATGTCCTCGAGTGGCCCAGCCAGAGCCCGGAATTGAACCCGATTGAACATCTCTGGAGAAACCTGAAAATAGCTGTGCAGCAACGCTCCCCATCCAACCTGACAGAGCTTGAGAGAATCTACAGAGAAGAATGAGAGGAACTCCCCAAATACAGGTGTGCCAAGCTTGTAGCGTCATACCCAAGAAGACTCTGTAATCGCTGCCAAAGGTTCTTCAATAAATTCTTCAGTAAAGGGTCTGAATACTTATGTAAAAGTGATATTTCGGGGTTTATTTTTTTATATAAATTTGCTAACATTTCTAAAAACGTTTTTTTTGCATTGTCGTTATGGGGTAATGTGTGTAGATTGATGAGACAAAATAACAATTTAATAATTTTTTTCTCTGAATACTTCCCGAATGCACTGTATATTAATTCTAAAATACGGTACATTTTGAGGAATCATTCTCTAACTGTACCCTACTCCACTGTACCCTACTCTACTGTACCCTACTCCACTGTACCCTACTCCACTGTACCCTACTCTACTGGACCCTACTCTACTGTACCCTACCTTACTGTACCCTACTCCACTGTACCCTACTCCACTGTACCCTACTCTACTGTACCCTACTCTACTGTACCCTACTCTACTCTACTCTACTGTACCCTAGTCTACTGGACCCTACTCCACTGTACCCTAACCTACTGTACTGTACTCTACTGTACCCTACTCCACTGTACCCTACTCCACTGGACCCTACTCCACTGTACCCTAACCTACTGTACTGTACTCTACTGTACCCTACTCCACTGTACCCTACTCTACTGTACCCTACTCTACTGTACCCTACTCCACTGTACTGTACTCTACTGTACCCTACTCTACTGTACCCTACTCCACTGTACCCTAACCTACTGTACCCTACTCTACTGTACCCTACTCTACTGTACGTTACTCTACTGTACTGTACTCTACTGTACCCTACTCTACTCTACTGTACTCTACTGTACCCTACTCTACTCTACTGTACTCTACTGTACCCTAGTCTACTCTACTGTACCCTACCCTACTGTACTGTACTGTACTGTACTGTACTGTACTGTACTGTACTCTACTCTACTCTACTCTACTCTACTCTACTCTACTGTACCCTAGTCTACTCTACTCTACTGTACTCTACTCTACCTTACTGTACTCTGCTGTGCTCCCCTCTGTTCTACCATACACTACTCTACCCAACTCTACTCTACTCTACTGTACTCTACTGTACTCTACTGTACTGTACTCTACTGTACTGTACACACGTTTACTCTACTTGAGTTTCTTACAATTGAAGAAAGGCCCCATGAACTATTGATCTAGTGATCTTGCTCTGCTCCACTCAAGACCACATTCAGTCTTTAACTTGTCATGGTCTCAACTCACTGGGTCTGGGTCTTGGGACCAATGTCCTGGTATTTATCTAGGTCTTGGCTCCGGGATATTACCTTAGTCTTTGTTTTACAAACCACAGGCAACCCAATTTGATGAAAGCAATACGCTCTGATCATTGGCAAATCACTCTCGACCCATAGAAATCCCCACCCAGTTGACTACTTTTAAATGGTGGAAGCAATGTGGCAATGTCTATACCGAAACAAAGTGATATCCTTCTAGACTACAGTCCTCCTTTTACTGTATACCTAATGGACCAATGAATGTACATATCAATGGATGTGTCTCTCCTCTCAGCCCTGTGGTCCTCTCATCTTGAAGAACTTCGACTCTGCTTTTAAGACCGTACTTGGATTCTTCTTTGGAGTTGGTGTTTATGCTGTATGGAATTATTTTTAATAATTTTACTAATACATTATACATAACAAATATTCAACCAAACTCAATTTAACTCCTTTGTCATTTTTTATTAGTTTATTCCTGATTTACCCGTCCCTCCCATGTTTGATTGAATTCCAGCCATACTGTGTTATGGGTAATATAATTTTGTAATATCCTTCCCACAGTTGATTGGGCAAGTGTTATCCGTCGTGATGATTCGTCAGATCAAGAAGGTTCCTGAGACTATAGAAGATGGATATCGTTTCACACCTCAATTCCAGGCAATTCGCCATGTGGAGGGAGTTGCCGGAGTTGAACCGACGACCTTCTACCCATAACCAGGGATGAGGTCAGGGTTTCAGTTTTTGGCATCCTGGCTAGAGGCGAGGAGTAGAAGGTGCTCGAACAACGTGAGACGAGGTGGAACCCCAAAAAATAATATGAGCGTTCGGAATGAAAAGGCACAACTCACTGCTCACAGTTAAAAACATGATGCTTTATTTATCTCATTTGTGTATAACATTTTTAAATCATAATAAAGTTTCGCATGTCCATAGCTTTTCTGGTCATTCTGATGAAGTCCATTAAAACGGAGCAAAACGTCATGATTTTAACTCAAATTAGATTAGTAACATATCAAGCTTTTAACTAAGAATGAAAGTCATGCCTTTTCCCCCTTTAAATTCAGGCTAGAAGAGTAAGAAGTGTCCTTAGTGTGTCCTTAGTGTGTCCTTAGTGTGTCCTTAGTGTGACCTTAGTGTGACCTTTAGAGTGAGACATTATGAAGCACTGTAATAGGGAAGTTCTGCTGTAGACACACTGACAAAATGAATGTTCTGCTTCCCAAATGGTACCCTCTTCTCTACTAGCCCATAAGGTTCTGGTCACAAATAGTGCACTACATAGGGAATAGGGTGCCGTTTGGGAAGCAAGCCAACGTAATAAGGAAGCTCTGCTCCAACCCCACACTGACAATATCATTCCCTCCTCTGTCTTCTGTCAATACGGCTTGTAATCAGCTTTCTGAGATGAGCTTTGTTGTTTACATTATTAAATCATGTCTTATTGTACACAGATAAATTGCTAGATTGTATTTCCACAGTAAAGTGTCGTCCATCCAGAAACCAAACGTCTAGAGACTAAACGTCCATGCAAGCAGCACTGTAGACACTGCATTGACCACCATCCGCTACAGGGAACTCTGAAAGTATTGGGACAGTGACACAATGTATTCTGTCATGTTGGAGTCACTGTTATTGTAAATAAAATATGTTTTAATGAATAGTCCTGAATGAATCGTGAGTAACTATGAGTGAGAAAGTTACAGAGGCACAAATATCACCCCCCCCTCCCCCCCCCCCCCCCAAATGCTAAGCTCCCCTGTTATTGTAAGGGTGAGAGGTTAGCATGTCTTGGGGGTATGATATAAAATGCTAACCTCCCCTGTTATTGTAATGGTGAGGGGTTAGCATGTCTTGGGGCTATGATATAAAATGCTAACCTCCCCTGTTATTGGTAATGGTGAGAGGTTAGCATGTCGTGGGGGTATGATATAAAATGCTAACCTCCCCTGTTATTGGTAATGGTGAGAGGTTAGCATGTCTTGGGGGTATGATATAAAATGCTAACCTCCCCTGTTATTGGTAATGATTAGAGGTTAGCATGTCTTGGGGGTATGATATAAACTACTAACCTCCCCTGTTATTGTAATGGTGAGGGGTTAGCATGTCTTGGGGGTATGATATAAAATGCTAACCTCCCCCGTTATTGTAATGGTGAGAGGTTAGCATGTCTTGGGGGTATGATATAAAATGCTAACCTCCCCTGTTATTGGTAATGGTGAGAGGTTAGCATGTCTTGGGGGTATGATATAAAATGCTAACCTCCCCTGTTATTGTAATGGTGAGAGGGTAGCATGTCTTGGGGGTATGATATAAAATGCTAACCTCCCCTGTTATTGGTAATGGTGAGAGGTTAGCATGTCTTGGGGGTATGATATAAAATGCTAACCTCCCCTGTTATTGTAATGGTGAGAGGTTAGCATGTCTTGGGGGTATGATATAAAATGCTAACTTCCCCTGTTATTGTAATGGTGAGAGGTTAGCATGTCTTGGGGGAATGATCTTTGACCCTCTGTAACTTCCTCACTCATCATTATTCACAATTCATTCAGGATTATCCGTAGCCATGGTAACATCCACATTAATGTAGAAGTGTTTAGAAACATGTTCTATTCTTATTTACAATAAAAGTGACTCCAAAATGACAAAATACATTTTTTACCATTCATTTATATTGGGCACAAAATAATCTGAAACACAACCAAAACAAACAGCAGTCACAAGCTTGATGTAATCATTATGTGCTATGAATATGGGACCAAATACAACACTTTTGACTACTTTATTACACCTATGAGTGAATTTGTACAAAAAGTGCTGTAATTTCTTAACAGTTCACCCGATATAGACAAGACACTCAAATGAAAGCTGACAGTCTGCACTTTAACCTCACAGTTTGTATCATTTCAAATCCAACTTGATGGAGTACAGAGACAAAACAACAAGACAAAATGGCGTCCGTTACGTACGCCTCTTGGAGGAGGGAACGCAACACCCTGCTGCATCTCAACTCCCCGTGGAGTGAAATAGTATGTGATCGTAGGTGCGGGGAATGACGACAGAGTACAGTTTACCAGGGAATTTATTCTTCCTTAACACGGTAAAGTGGGGAAAAGGGGCTGGACGGAACCAAAGCAAAGAAAGTAAAAGAATCCCGTCTCCTACCTTTCCTGCCTTCCCACTACTTACCTAACTTTTAGCACCACCTGGCGCGCTAACCAAAATACAGGGGGTTGTCCGCCCAGGTCTTACCTAACCTTTAGCACCACCTGGCGCGCTAACCAAAATACAGGGGGTGGTCCGCCCAGGTCTTACCTAGCCTTTAGCACCACCTGGCGCGCTAACCAAAATACAGGGGGTGGTCCGCCCAGGTCTTACCTAACCTTTAGCACCACCTGGCGCGCTAACCAAAATACAGGGGGTGGTCCGCCCAGGTCTTACCTAGCCTTTAGCACCACCTGGCGCGCTAACCAAAATACAGGGGGTGGTCCGCCCAGGTCTTACCTAACTAGCACCACCTGGCGCGCTAACCAACATACAGGGGGTGGTCCGCCCAGGTCTTACCTAACTAGCACCACCTGGCACGCTAACCAACATACAGGGGGTGGTCCGCCCAGGTCTTACCTAGCCTTTAGCAACACCTGGCACGCTAACCAAATACAAGGGGTGGTCCGCCCAGGTCTTACCTAGTGTGCATAGACAGTGAATACTACAGGTTATGTATGCCCACAGGCTTCTTGCCTAAGCACTCCCAAGGTGCGTTACCCTTCCGCTCTTTGGAACAAATAAAACAGAATAATTACTAACTTAAAGTGAACAATTTCAATCATCAAAAAACTCTAAGTCCTATTGGCATACACATACCTCAGAAGTAGCGACTACAAAAATACCCCCTCTCTCTTCCCCCTCTCTTCTTCCTCTCGTCCTCCTCTCTTCCTCCTCTCGTCCTCCTCTCTTCCTCCTCTCTTCCACCTCTCTTCCTCCTCTCTTCCACCTCTCTTCCTCCTCTCTTCCTCCTCTCTTCCTCCTCTCGTCCTCCTCTCTTCCTCCTCTCTTCCTCCTCTCTTCCTGCTCTCTTCCTCCTCTCTTCCTCCTCTCTTCCACCTCTCTTCCTCCTCTCTTCCTGCTCTCTTCCTCCTCTCTTCCTCCTCTCTTCCACCTCTCTTCCTCCTCTCTTCCACCTCTCTTCCTCCTCTCTTCCACATCTCTTCCTCCTCTCTTCCCCCTCTCTTCTTCCTCTCGTCCTCCTCTCGTCCTCCTCTCTTCCACCTCTCTTCCTCCTCTCTTCCTCCTCTCTTCCACATCTCTTACTCCTCTCTTCCCCCTCTCTTCTTCCTCTCGTCCTCCTCTCGTCCTCCTCTCTTTCACCTCTCTTCCTCCTCTCTTCCCCCTCTCTTCCCCCTCTCTTCTTCCTCTCGTGCTCCTCTCTTCCTCCTCTCTTCCTCCTCTCTTCCCCCTCTCTTCCTCCTCTCTTCCCCCTCTCTTTCTTCTCTCTTCCTCCTCTCTTTCCTCTATTCCCTCCTCTCTTCCTCCTCTCTTCCCCCTCTCTTTCTTCTCTCTTCCTCCTCTCTTTCCTCTATTCCCTCCTCTCTTCCTCCTCTCTTCCTCCTCTCTTTCCTCTATTCCCTCCTCTCTTCCTCCTCTCTTCCCTCTATTCCCTCCTCTATTCCCTCCTCTAATTCCTCCTCTCTTCCTCCTCTCTTCCACCTCTCTTCCACCTCTCTTCCTCCTCTCTTCCTCCTCTCTTCCTCTTCTCTTTCCTCCTCTCTTCCACCTCTCTTCCTCCTCTCTTCCTCCTCTCTTCCTCCTCTCTTCCACCTCTCTTCCTCCTCTCTTCCTCCTCTCTTCCTCCTCTCTTCCTCCTCTCTTCCTCCTCTCTTCTTGCTTTTCTAATTACTTCTGCTTCACTTCACTACAACTGTTCACTGTCTGATAGAAATAAAACCCACAGAAGAACTGCAGATTGTAAATGACATATTTCACTACAATGCAGAGAAAAAGTATTTGCCCTCTTTTTAATTTTCTCTATTTTTGCATATTTCTGATACTGAATGTTATCAGATCTTCAACCAAAACCTAATATTAGATAAAGGGAACCTGAGTGAACAATTAACACAACAATAACATACTTATTTTATTTATTTAATTAACAAAGTTATGCAACACCTAATTCCCCTGTGTGAAGAAAGTATTTGTCCACTTACACTCAGTAACTGGTTGTTCTACCTTTATCTGTAATGACAGCAACCAAACACTTCCTGTAGTTGTTGATTAGTCTCCCACATCACTGTGGATGAATGTTGGCCCACTCTTCCAGGCAGAACTGCTGTAACTCAGCGACATTTGCTGGTTTTCAAGCATGAACTACTCGTTTCAAGTTCTGCCACAACATCTCAGTTGGGATCAGGTCTGGACTTTGACAAGGCCGTTCCTAGACTTCAAATGTGTCGCTTCTTTAGCCATTTTCATGTAGACTTGATTGTGTGTTTTGGATCCTTGTCTTGCTGCATGACCCAGCTGTGCTAAAGCTTCACCTCACAGATGGAATAACACTTTCATTCATTTTTCCAACTCTAACTAACATATACTGCTACTCAGTTTTTAATAACTACCTGGACACTATTACAAAGCAGCCTGATGTATTTAGTTGTGTGACTGCGGTGGTCTCAGCAACTCCTTGCTTAGTCTTGGCCCAGTTCAGCCACTCTGGTGGTGCTTCCTGTTGACTGCAATTACCTTTTTCGACCACAAGAGGGAAGCAGATATCACTTTATAAATCCTACACATCAAACTGATCAACAACTAGCCATGTTTACTATGCAAGTAATCACTCGTGGACAGAGGCAGGTGATTTTATTTCTGAGTGTCAGAGATGACTGTTTAAGTAGAAACCTAAACCCTGGTAGACCCGTCACTTAGTGATTTCCTGTCTGTTTCTGTTCATTGTCATGGTAATGTGATGATTAGAAGAATTGGTCTCCAACTAAAAAGACAAGTCTGAAACGTCTTTATGGGCCTGTGGCGTTACCATTCCAGCTACAATATCTCAGTCCCAAATAGCACCATATTTCTGATATAGTGCACTCTTTTTGCTCTGGTCAAAAGTAGTGCACTATGTAGGGCAAGGGGTGCCATTTTGGGAGGCAGATACTGTCTCACCTTCTTCCTCTGTGATGTCACACGTCTCACCATGCATGATCACACCTGCATGGAAATGAACCGGCCTCATCTCCTTCTGAGGGATACTACTGGTCTCTCTCAAATGCATGTCTTCTGCTCTCATTCTACATCTCCCTGGGGTCATCCTCTCTCTGGGGTCATCCTCTCTCTGGGGTCATCCTCTCTCTGGGGTCATCCTCTCTCTGGGGTCATCCTCTCCCTGGGGTCATCCTCTCTCTGGGGTCATCCTCTCTCTGGAGTCATCCTCTCTCTGGGGTCATCCTCTCTCTGGAGTCATCCTCTCTCTGGGGTCATCCTCTCTCTGGAGTCATCCTCCCCCTGGGGTCATCCTCTCTCTGGGGTCATCCTCTCTCTGGGGTCATCCTCTCTCTGGGGACATCCTCTCTCTGGAGTCATCCTCCCCCTGGGGTCATCCTCTCTCTGGGGTCATCCTCTCTCTGGAGTCATCCTCTCTCTGGGGTCATCCTCTCTCTGGGGTCATCCTCTCTCTGGGGTCATCCTCTCTCTGGGGTCATCCTCTCCCTCGGGTCATCCTCTCTCTGGGATCATCCTCTCTCTGGGGTCATCCTCTCTCTGGAGTCATCCTCTCTCTGGGGTCATCCTCTCTCTGGGGTCATCCTCTCTCTGGAGTCATCCTCCCCCTGGGGTCATCCTCTCTCTGGGGTCATCCTCTCTCTGGGGACATCCTCTCTCTGGAGTCATCCTCCCCCTGGGGTCATCCTCTCTCTGGGGTCATCCTCTCTCTGGGGTCATCCTCTCCCTGTGGTCATCCTCTCTCTGGGGCCATCCTCTCTCTGGGGTCATCCTCTCTCTGGGGTCATCCTCTCTCTGGGGTCATCCTCTCTCTGGGGTCATCCTCTCTCTGGGGTCATCCTCTCCCTGGGGTCATCCTCTCTCTGGGATCATCCTCTCTCTGGGGTCATCCTCTCTCTGGAGTCATCCTCCCCCTGGGGTCATCCTCTCTCTGGGGTCATCCTCTCTCTGGGGTCATCCTCTCTCTGGAGTCATCCTCCCCCTGGGGTCATCCTCTCTCTGGGGTCATCCTCTCTCTGAGGTCATCCTCTCTCTGGGGACATCCTCTCTCTGGAGTCATCCTCCCCCTGGGGTCATCCTCTCTCTGGGGTCATCCTCTCTCTGGGGTCATCCTCTCCCTGGGGTCATCCTCTCTCTGGTGCCATCCTCTCTCTGGGGTCATCCTCTCTCTGGGGTCATCCTCTCTCTGGGGTCATCCTCTCTCTGGGGCCATCCTCTCCCTGGGGTCATCCTCTCCCTGGGGTCATCCTCTCTCTGGGGTCATCCTCTCCATGGGGTCATCCTCTCTCTGGGGTCATCCTCTCTCTGGGGTCATCCTCTATCTGGGGCCATCCTCCCCCTGGGGTCATCCTCTCTCTGGGGTCATCCTCTCTCTGGGGTCTTCCTCTCTCTGGGGTCATCCTCTCTCTGGGGTCATCCTCTCTCTGGGGTCATCCTTTCTCTGGGATCATCCTCTCTCTGGGGTCATCCTCTCTCTGGAGTCATCCTCTCTCAGGGGTCATCCTCTCTCTGGGGTCATCCTCTCTCTGGGGTCATCCTCTCTCTGGGGTAATCCTCTCTCTGGGGCCATCCTCTCTCTGGGGTCATCCTCTCTCTGGGGTCATCCTCTCTCTGGGGACATCCTCTCTCAGGGGTCATCCTCTCTCTGGGGCCATCCTCTCCCTGGGGTCATCCTCTCTCTGGGGTCATCCTCTCTCTGGGGTCATCCTCCCTCTGGGGTCATCCTCCATCTCTTTCTCCCTTTCTCTGTCCTCTCTCCTTTGTCTCTGTATCACACTGTGTCCCACAGCTGTCCTCCTAATGCATCTCTCTCTCTCTCTCTCTTTCTCTCTCTCTCTCTCTCTCTCTCTCTCTCTCTCTCTCTCTCTCTCAACGCCACTCTCTCCTCTGTCGCTTTCTTACTACGCTCTCTTATCTTCCTCCTCTCCTCCTTCAGGCCCTTCATCTCTCTCTCCATCTTTTATTCTCTATTCTTATTCTCTGCCATAACCTCATTCATCTTCCTCCTTTCATTCTCCATCATCATCTTACTCACTTTGTATATTTTATTCATAGAGTTGATCTCACAATTTTCATATTTAAAGAACTTCCTCTCAACCTTCACCCCCCCCACTGTTCAGCCTCTCTCTCTATCTGCAGTCTTGTCCGTTGCCGTCTCACCCCCTTCAACTCTTTCTCTTCTTTCTCTAAGTACTATCCTCTCCTTCTCTGATTCTATCCTCTCCATCTCTGATTCTAACCTCTCCATCTCTGATACTATCCTCTCCATCTCTGATTCTATCCTCTCCATCTCTGATTCTATCCTCTCCATCTCTGATTCTATCCTCTCCATCTCTGATTCTATCCTCTCCATCTCTGATTCTAACCCCTCCATCTCTGATTCTATCCTCTACATCTCTGATTCTATCCTCTCCATCTCTGATTCTATCCTCTCCATCTCTGATTCTATCCTCTCCATCTCTGATTCTATCCTCTCCATCTCTGATTCTATCCTCTCCATCTCATCTCTGATTCTATCCTCTCCATCTCTGATTCTATCCTCTCCATCTCTGATTCTATCCTCTCCATCTCTGATTCTATCCTCTCCATCTCTGATTCTATCCTCTCCTTCTCTGATTCTATCCTCTCCATCTCTGATTCTATCCTCTCCATCTCTGATTCTAACCTCTCCATCTCTGATTCTATCCTCTCCATCTCTGATTCTATCCTGTCCATCTCTGATTCTATCCTCTCCATCTCTGATTCTAACCTCTCCATCTCTGATTCTATCCTCTCCATCTCTGATTCTAACCTCTCCATCTCTGATTCTATCCTCTCCATCTCTGATTCTATCCTCTCCATCTCTGATTCTATCCTCTACATCTCTGATTCTATTCTAACCTCTCCATCTCTGATTCTAACCTCTCCATCTCTGATTCTATCCTCTCCATCTCTGATTCTATCCTCTCCATCTCTGATTCTATTCTAACCTCTCCATCTCTGATTCTAACCTCTCATCTCTGATTCTATCCTCTACATCTCTGATTCTATTCTAACCTCTCCATCTCTGATTCTAACCTCTCCATCTCTGATTCTATCCTCTCCATCTCTGATTCTATCCTCTCCATCTCTGATTCTATTCTAACCTCTCCATCTCTGATTCTAACCTCTCCATCTCTGATTCTATCCTCTACATCTCTGATTCTATTCTAACCTCTCCATCTCTGATTCTATCCTCTCCATCTCTGATTCTATCCTCTCCATCTCTGATTCTATTCTAACCTCTCCATCTCTGATTCTATCCTCTCCATCTCTGATTCTATCCTCTACATCTCTGATTCTATTCTAACCTCTCCATCTCTGATTCTAACCTCTCCATCTCTGATTCTATCCTCTCCATCTCTGATTCTATCCTCTCCATCTCTGATTCTATCCTCTTCATCTCTGATTCTATCCTCTTCATCTCTGATTCTATCCTCTTCATCTCTGATTCTATCCTCTTCATCTCTGATTCTATCCTCTTCATCTCATCTCTGATTCTATCCCCTCCATCTCATCTCTGATTCTATCCTCTCCATCTCATCTCTGATTCTAACCTCTCCATCTCTGATTCTATCCTCTCCATCTCATCTCTGATTCTATCCTCTCCATCTCATCTCTGATTCTAACCTCTCCATCTCATCTCTGATTCTATCCTCTCCATCTCATCTCTGATTCTATCCTCTCCATCTCGGATTCTAACCTCTCCATCTCTGATTCTATCCTCTCCATCTCTGATTCTATCCTCTCCATCTCTGATTCTATCCTCTCCATCTCTGATTCTATCCTCTCCATCTCTGATTCTAACCTCTCCATCTCTGATTCTAACCTCTCCATCTCTGATTCTATCCTCTCCATCTCTGATTCTATCCTCTCCATCTCTGATTCTATCCTCTCCATCTCTGATTCTATCCTCTCCATCTCTGATTCTAACCTCTCCATCTCTGATTCTAACCTCTCCATCTCTGATTCTAACCTCTCCATCTCTGATTCTAACCTCTCCATCTCTGATTCTATCCTCTCCATCTCTGATTCTAACCTCTCCATCTCTGATTCTAACCTCTCCATCTCTGATTCTAACCTCTCCATCTCTGATTCTAACCTCTCCATCTCTGATTCTAACCTCTCCATCTCTGATTCTATCCTCTCCATCTCTGATTTTATCCTCTCCATCTCTGATTCTATCCTCTCCATCTCTGATTCTAACCTCTCCATCTCTGATTCTAACCTCTCCATCTCTGATTCTAACCTCTCCATCTCTGATTCTAACCTCTCCATCTCTGATTCTATCCTCTCCATCTCTGATTCTAACCTCTCCATCTCTGATTCTAACCTCTCCATCTCTGATTCTATCCTCGCCATCTCATCTCTGATTCTATCCTCTCCATCTCTGATTCTAACCTCTCCATCTCTGATACTATCCTCTCCATCTCTGATTCTATCCTCTCCATCTCTGATTCTATCCTCTCCATCTCTGATTCTATCCTCTCCATCTCTGATTCTATCCTCTCCATCTCTGATTCTAACCCCTCCATCTCTGATTCTATCCTCTACATCTCTGATTCTATCCTCTCCATCTCTGATTCTATCCTCTCCATCTCTGATTCTATCCTCTCCATCTCTGATTCTATCCTCTCCATCTCTGATTCTATCCTCTCCATCTCATCTCTGATTCTATCCTCTACATCTCTGATTCTAACCTCTCCATCTCTGATTCTATCCTCTCCATCTCTGATTCTATCCTCTCCATCTCTGATTCTATCCTCTCCTTCTCTGATTCTATCCTCTCCATCTCTGATTCTATCCTCTCCATCTCTGATTCTAACCTCTCCATCTCTGATTCTATCCTCTCCATCTCTGATTCTATCCTGTCCATCTCTGATTCTATCCTCTCCATCTCTGATTCTAACCTCTCCATCTCTGATTCTATCCTCTCCATCTCTGATTCTAACCTCTCCATCTCTGATTCTATCCTCTCCATCTCTGATTCTATCCTCTCCATCTCTGATTCTATCCTCTACATCTCTGATTCTATTCTAACCTCTCCATCTCTGATTCTAACCTCTCCATCTCTGATTCTATCCTCTCCATCTCTGATTCTATCCTCTCCATCTCTGATTCTATTCTAACCTCTCCATCTCTGATTCTAACCTCTCATCTCTGATTCTATCCTCTACATCTCTGATTCTATTCTAACCTCTCCATCTCTGATTCTAACCTCTCCATCTCTGATTCTATCCTCTCCATCTCTGATTCTATCCTCTCCATCTCTGATTCTATTCTAACCTCTCCATCTCTGATTCTAACCTCTCCATCTCTGATTCTATCCTCTACATCTCTGATTCTATTCTAACCTCTCCATCTCTGATTCTATCCTCTCCATCTCTGATTCTATCCTCTCCATCTCTGATTCTATTCTAACCTCTCCATCTCTGATTCTATCCTCTCCATCTCTGATTCTATCCTCTACATCTCTGATTCTATTCTAACCTCTCCATCTCTGATTCTAACCTCTCCATCTCTGATTCTATCCTCTCCATCTCTGATTCTATCCTCTCCATCTCTGATTCTATCCTCTTCATCTCTGATTCTATCCTCTTCATCTCTGATTCTATCCTCTTCATCTCTGATTCTATCCTCTTCATCTCTGATTCTATCCTCTTCATCTCATCTCTGATTCTATCCCCTCCATCTCATCTCTGATTCTATCCTCTCCATCTCATCTCTGATTCTAACCTCTCCATCTCTGATTCTATCCTCTCCATCTCATCTCTGATTCTATCCTCTCCATCTCATCTCTGATTCTAACCTCTCCATCTCATCTCTGATTCTATCCTCTCCATCTCATCTCTGATTCTATCCTCTCCATCTCGGATTCTAACCTCTCCATCTCTGATTCTATCCTCTCCATCTCTGATTCTATCCTCTCCATCTCTGATTCTATCCTCTCCATCTCTGATTCTATCCTCTCCATCTCTGATTCTAACCTCTCCATCTCTGATTCTAACCTCTCCATCTCTGATTCTATCCTCTCCATCTCTGATTCTATCCTCTCCATCTCTGATTCTATCCTCTCCATCTCTGATTCTATCCTCTCCATCTCTGATTCTAACCTCTCCATCTCTGATTCTAACCTCTCCATCTCTGATTCTAACCTCTCCATCTCTGATTCTAACCTCTCCATCTCTGATTCTATCCTCTCCATCTCTGATTCTAACCTCTCCATCTCTGATTCTAACCTCTCCATCTCTGATTCTAACCTCTCCATCTCTGATTCTAACCTCTCCATCTCTGATTCTAACCTCTCCATCTCTGATTCTATCCTCTCCATCTCTGATTTTATCCTCTCCATCTCTGATTCTATCCTCTCCATCTCTGATTCTAACCTCTCCATCTCTGATTCTAACCTCTCCATCTCTGATTCTAACCTCTCCATCTCTGATTCTAACCTCTCCATCTCTGATTCTATCCTCTCCATCTCTGATTCTAACCTCTCCATCTCTGATTCTAACCTCTCCATCTCTGATTCTATCCTCGCCATCTCATCTCTGATTCTATCCTCTCCATCTCTGATTCTAACCTCTCCATCTCTGATTCTAACCTCTCCATCTCTGATTCTATCCTCTCCATCTCTGATTCTAACCTCTCCATCTTATCTCTGATTCTGTCCTCTCCATCTCTGATTCTAACCTCTCCATCTCTGATTCTATCCTCTCCATCTCTGATTCTAACCTCTCCATCTCTGATTCTAACCTCTCCATCTCTGATTCTAACCTCTCCATCTCTGATTCTATCCTCTCCATCTCTGATTCTAACCTCTCCATCTCTGATTCTAACCTCTCCATCTCTGATACTATCCTCTCCATCTCATCTCTGATTCTATCCTCTCCATCTCTGATTCTATCCTCTCCATCTCTGATTCTATCCTCTCCGTCTCTGATTCTATCCTCTCCTTCTCTGATTCTATCTTCTCCATCTCTGATTCTATCCTCTCCATCTCATCTCTGATTCTATCCTCTCCATCTCTGATTCTATCCTCTCCATCTCTGATTCTATCCTCTCCATCTCTGATTCTAACCTCTCCATCTCTGATTCTATCCTCTACATCTCTGATTCTAACCTCTCCATCTCTGATTCTATCCTCTCCATCTCTGATTCTATCCTCTCCATCTCATCTCTGATTCTAACCTCTCCATCTCTGATTCTATCCTCTCCATCTCATCTCTGATTCTAACCTCTCCATCTCTGATTCTATCCTCTCCGTCTCTGATTCTAACCTCTCCATCTCTGATTCTATCCTCTCCATCTCTGATTCTATCCTCTCCATCTCTGATTCTATCCTCTCCGTCTCTGATTCTATCCTTTCCATCTCTTGCTCCATCTCCCTAAATTCAGTGTTCTATTTTCTCCATAATTGTATAGTTTGATTCTAGATTCGTCTCCTCCCTCTTTCTTCAGATCTGTAAGGATATTCTCCATGTCTGTCTAACAGATGCAACAACCTCTCACTCCACTCTTTTGCCATCTCTGTCCGGGCTAACTCTCTCTCCAGCCTCTCTCATCCCTCTCCAGCTTACTGTCTTCCAACTTCATCTTTCTCCTCTGCACCCTCCCTCCCTTCATCTTTCTCCTCTGCACCCTCCCTCCCTTCATCTTTCTCCTCTGCACCCTCCCTCCCTTCATCTTTCTCCTCTGCACCCTCCCTCCCTCCCTTCATCTTTCTCCTCTGCACCCTCCCTCCCTTCATCTTTCTCCCCCACCTCCCTCCCTCCCTTCAACTTTCTCCTCTGCACCCTCCTCCCTTCATCTTTCTCCTCTGCACCCTCCCTCCTCCCTTCATCTTTCTCCTCTGCACCCTCCCTCCCTCCCTTCATCTTTCTCCTCTGCACCCTCCCTCCCTTCATCGTTCTCCTCTGCACCCTCCCTCCCTTCATCTTTCTCCTCTGCACCCTCCCTACCTTGCTTCATCTTTCTCCTCTGCACCCTCCCTCCCTTCATCTTTCTCCTCTGCACCCTCCCTCCCTTCATCTTTCTCCTCTGCACCCTCCCTCCCTTCATCTTCTCCTCTGCACCCTCCCTCCCTCCTCCCTTCATCTTTCTCCTCTGCACCCTCCCTCCCTTCATCTTACTCCTCTGCACCCCCTCCCTCCCTTCATCTTTCTCCTCTGCCCCCTCCCTCCCTTCATCTTTCTCCTCTGCACCCTCCCTCCCTTCATCTTTCTACTCTGCACCCTCCCTACCTTGCTTCATCTTTCTCCTCTGCACCCTCCCTCCCTTCATCTTTCTCCTCTGCACCCTCCCTCCCTTCATCTTTCTCTCTCTCGCACCCTCCCTCCCTTCATCTTTCTCCTCTGCACCTCCCTTCATCTTTCTCCTCTGCACTCTCCCTCCCTTCATCTTTCTCCTCTGCACCCTCCCTCCCTTCATCTTTCTCCTCTGCACCCTCCCTTCATCTTACTCCTCTGCACCCTCCCTCCCTTCATCTTACTCCTCTGCACCCTCCCTCCCTTCATCTTTCTCCTCTGCACCCTCCCTCCCTTCATCTTTCTCCTCTGCACCCTCCCTCCCTTCATCTTTCTCCTCTGCACCCTCCCTTCATCTTTCTCCTCTGCACTCTCCCTCCCTTCATCTTTCTCCTCTGCACCCTCCCTCCCTTCATATTTCTCCTCTGCACCCTCCCTTCATCTTACTCCTCTGCACCCTCCCTACCTTGCTTCATATTTCTCCTCTGCACCCTCCCTCCCTTCATCTTTCTCCTCTGCACCCTCCCTCCCTTCATCTTTCTCCTCTGCACCCTCCCTCCCTTCATCTTTCTCCTCTGCACCCTCCCTCCCTTCATCTTTCTCCTCTGCACCCTCCCTCCCTTCATCTTTCTACTCTGCACCCCTCCCTCCTTCATCTTACTCCTCTGCACCCTCCCTACCTTGCTTCATCTTTCTACTCTGCACCCTCCCTACCTTCATCTTACTCCTCTGCACCCTCCCTACCTTGCTTCATCTTTCTCCTCTGCACCCTCCCTCCCTTCATCTTTCTCCTCTGCACCCTCCCTCCCTTCATCTTTCTCCTCTGCACCCTCCCTCCCTTCATCTTTCTCCTCTGCACTCTCCCTCCCTTCATCTTTATCCTCTGCAGCCTCCCTCCCTTCATCTTTCTCCTCTGCACCCTCCCTTCATCTTACTCCTCTGCATCCTCCCTCCCTTCATCTTTCTCCTCTGCACCCTCCCTTCATCTTACTCCTCTGCACCCTCCCTCCCTTCATCTTACTCCTCTGCACCCTCCCTCCCTTCATCTTTCTCCTCTGCACCCTCCCTCCCTTCATATTTCTCCTCTGCACCCTCCCTCCCTTCATCTTTCTCCTCTGCACCCTCCCTCCCTCCCTTCATCTTTCTCCTCTGCACCCTCCCTCCCTCCCTTCATCTTTCTCCTCTGCACCCTCCCTCCCTTCATCTTTCTACTCTGCCACCCTCCCTCCCTTCATCTTTCTCCTCTGCACCCTCCCTCCCTTCATCTTTCTCCTCTGCACCCTCCCTCCCTTCATATTTCTCCTCTGCACCCTCCCTCCCTTCATCTTTCTCCTCTGCACCCTCCCTCCCTTCATCTTACTCCTCTGCACCCTCCCTACCTCCCTTCATCTTTCTCCTCTGCACCCTCCCTCCCTTCATCTTTCTCCTCTGCACCCTCCCTCCCTTCATCTTTCTCCTCTGCACCCTCCCTACCTTGCCTCATCTTTCTCCTCTGCACCCTCCCTCCCTTCATCTTTCTCCTCTGCACCCTCCCTCCCTTCATCTTTCTCCTCTGCACCCTCCCCTCCCTTCATCTTTCTCCTCTGCACCCTCCCTTCATCTTTCTCCTCTGCACTCTCCCTCCCTTCATCTTTCTCCTCTGCACCCTCCCTCCCTTCATCTTTCTCCTCTGCACCCTCCCTTCATCTTACTCCTCTGCACCCTCCCTCCCTTCATCTTACTCCTCTGCACCCTCCCTCCCTTCATCTTTCTCCTCTGCACCCTCCCTCCCTTCATCTTACTCCTCTGCACCCTCCCTTCATCTTTCTCCTCTGCACCCTCCCTCCCTTCATCTTTCTCCTCTGCACCCTCCCTTCATCTTACTCCTCTGCACCCTCCCTCCCTTCATCTTTCTCCTCTGCACCCTCCCTTCATCTTACTCCTCTGCACCCTCCCTACCTTGCTTCATATTTCTCCTCTGCACCCTCCCTCCCTTCATCTTTCTCCTCTGCACCCTCCCTCCCTTCATCTTTCTCCTCTGCACCCTCCCTCCCTTCATCTTTCTACTCTGCACCCTCCCTCCCTTCATCTTACTCCTCTGCACCCTCCCTACCTTGCTTCATCTTTCTACTCTGCACCCTCCCTACCTTCATCTTACTCCTCTGCACCCTCCCTACCTTGCTTCATCTTTCTCCTCTGCACCCTCCCTCCCTCATCTTTCTCCTCTGCACCCTCCCTCCTTCATCTCTCCTCTGCACCCTCCCTCCCTTCATCTTTCTCCTTTGCACTCTCCCTCCCTTCATCTTTATCCTCTGCAGCCTCCCTCCCTTCATCTTTCTCCTCTGCACCCTCCCTTCATCTTACTCCTCTGCATCCTCCCTCCCTTCATCTTTCTCCTCTGCACCCTCCCTTCATCTTACTCCTCTGCACCCTCCCTCCCTTCATCTTACTCCTCTGCACCCTCCCTCCCTCCTTCATCTTTCTCCTCTGCACCCTCCCTCCCTTCATATTTCTCCTCTGCACCCTCCCTCCCTTCATCTTTCTCCTCTGCACCCTCCCTCCCTCCCTTCATCTTTCTCCTCTGCACCCTCCCTCCCTTCATCTTCTCCTCTCTGCACCCTCCCTCCCTTCATCTTTCTCCTCTGCACCCTCCCTCCCTCCCTTCATCTTTCTCCTCTGCACCCTCCCTCCCTTCATCTTTCTCCTCTGCACCCTCCCTTCATCTTACTCCTTGCACCTCCCTCCCTTCATCTTACTCCTCTGCACCCTCCCTCCCTCCCTTCATATTTCTCCTCTGCACCCTCCTTCATCTTACTCCTCTGCCCCTCCCTACCTTGCTTCATATTTCTCCTCTGCACCCTCCCTCCCTTCATCTTTCTCCTCTGCACCCTCCCTCCCTTCATCTTTCTCCTCTGCACCCTCCCTCCCTTCATCTTTCTACTCTGCCCTCCCTCCTTCATCTTACTCCTCTGCACCCTCCCTACCTTGCTTCTCTTTCTACTCTGCACCCTCCCTACCTTCATCTTACTCCTCTGCACCCTCCCTACCTTGCTTCATCTTTCTCCTCTGCACCCTCCCTCCCTTCTCTTTTCCCTGCCCCCTCCTCCCTTCATCTTTCTCCTCTGCACCCTCCCTCCTTCATTTTCTCCTCTCCTCACTCTCCCTCCCTTCATCTTTATCCTCTGCAGCCTCCCTCCCTTCATCTTTCTCCTCTGCACCCTCCCTTCATCTTACTCCTCTGCATCCTCCCTCCCTTCATCTTTCTCTCTGCACCCTCCCTTCATCTTACTCCTCTGCACCCTCCCTCCCTTCATCTTACTCCTCTGCACCCTCCCTCCTTCATCTTTCTCCTCTGCACCCTCCCTCCCTTCTATTTCTCCTCTGCACCCTCCCTCCCTTCATCTTTCTCCTCTGCACCCCCCTCCCCCCTTCATCTTTCTCCTCTGCACCCTCCCTCCCTCCCTTCCTCTTTCTCCTCTGCCCCTCCCTCCCTTCATCTTTCTACTCTGCACCCTCCCTCCCTTCATCTTTCTCCTCTGCACCCTCCCTCCCTTCATCTTTCTCCTCTGCACCCTCCCTCCCTCCCTTCATATTTCTCCTCTGCACCCTCCCTCCCTTCATCTTTCTCCTCTGCACCCTCCCTCCTTCATCTTACTCCTCTGCACCCTCCCTACCCCCTTCATCTTTCTCCTCTGCACCCTCCCTCCCTTCATCTTTCTCCTCTGCACCCTCCTCCCTCCCTTCATCTTTCTACTCTGCACCCTCCCTACCTTGCTTCATCTTTCTCCTCTGCACCCTCCCTCCCTTCATCTTTCTCCTCTGCACCCTCCCTCCCTTCATCTTTCTCCTCTGCACCCTCCCTCCCTTCATCTTTCTCCTCTGCACCCTCCCTTCATCTTTCTCCTCTGCACTCTCCCTCCCTTCATCTTTCTCCTCTGCACCCTCCCTCCCTTCATCTTTCTCCTCTGCACCCTCCCTTCATCTTACTCCTCTGCACCCTCCCTCCCTCCCTTCATATTTCTCCTCTGCACCCTCCCTTCATCTTACTCCTCTGCACCCTCCCTACCTTGCTTCATATTTCTCCTCTGCACCCTCCCTCCCTTCATCTTTCTCCTCTGCACCCTCCTCCCTTCATTTTCTCCTCTGCACCCTCCCTCCCTTCATCTTTCTACTCTGCACCTCCCTCCCTTCATCTTACTCCTCTGCACCCTCCCTTCATCTTTCTACTCTGCACCCTCCCTACCTTCATCTTACTCCTCTGCACCCTCCCTACCTTGCTTCATCTTTCTCCTCTGCACCCTAACCTCCCTTCATCTTTCTCCTCTGCACCCTCCCTCCCTTCATCTTTCTCCTCTGCACCCTCCCTCCCTTCATCTTTCTCCTCTGCACTCTCCCTCCCTTCATCTTTATCCTCTGCAGCCTCCCTCCCTTCATCTTTCTCCTCTGCACCCTCCCTTCATCTTACTCCTCTGCATCCTCCCTCCCTTCATCTTTCTCCTCTGCACCCTCCCTTCTCTTACTCCTCTGCACCCTCCCCCCTTCATCTTACTCCTCTGCACCTCCCTCCCTTCATCTTCTCCTCTGCACCCTCCCTCCCTTCATATTTCTCCTCTGCCCCCTCCCTCCCTTCATCTTCCTCCTCTGCACCCTCCCTCCCTCCTTCATCTTTCTCCTCTGCACCCTCCCTCCCTTCATCTTTCTCCTCTGCACCCTCCCTCCCTTCATCTTTCTCCTCTGCACCCTCCCTCCCTTCATCTTTCTCCTCTGCACCCTCCCTCCCTTCATCTTTCTCCTCTGCACCCTCCCTCCCTTCATCTTTCTCCTCTGCACCCTCCCTCCCTCCCTTCATCTTTCTCCTCTGCACCCTCCCCTCCCTTCATCGTTCTCCTCTGCACCCCCCCCCTCCCTCATCTTTCTCCTCTGCACCCTCCCTACCTTGCTTCATCTTTCTCCTCTGCACCCTCCCTCCCTTCATCTTTCTCCTCTGCACCCTCCCTCCCTTCATCTTCTCCTCTGCACCCTCCCTCCCTCCCTTCATCTTTCTCCTCTGCACCCTCCCTCCCTTCATCTTTCTCCTCTGCCTCTCCCTCCCTTCATCTTTATCCTCTGCAGCCTCCCCTCCCTTCATCTTTCTCCTCTGCACCCTCCCTTCATCTTACTCCTCTGCATCCTCACCTCCCTTCATCTTTCTCCTCTGCACCCTCCCTTCATCTTACTCCTCTGCACCCTCCCTCCCTTCATCTTACTCCTCTGCACCCTCCCTCCCTTCATCTTTCTCCTCTGCCCCCTCCCTCCCTTCATATTTCTCCTCTGCACCCTCCCTCCCTTCATCTTTCTCCTCTGCACCCTCCCTCCTCCCTTCATCTTTCTCCTCTGCACCTCCCTCCCTCCCTTCATCTTTCTCCTCTGCACCCTCCCTCCCTTCATCTTTCTACTCTGCCCCCCCCTCCCTTCATCTTTCTCCTCTGCACCCTCCCTCCCTTCATCTTTCTCCTCTGCACCCTCCCTCCCTTCATATTTCTCCTCTGCACCCTCCCTCCCTTCATCTTTCTCCTCTGCACCCTCCCTCCCTTCATCTTACTCCTCTGCACCTCCCTACCTCCCTTCATCTTTCTCCTCTGCACCCTCCCTCCCTTCATCTTTCTCCTCTGCACCCTCCCTCCCTTCATCTTTCTACTCTGCACCCTCCCTACCTTGCTTCATCTTTCTCCTCTGCACCCTCCCTCCCTTCATCTTTCTCCTCTGCACCCTCCCTCCCTTCATCTTTCTCCTCTGCACCCTCCCTTCATCTTTCTCCTCTGCACTCCTTCCTTTCCCTGCACTCTCCTCCTTCATCTTTCTCCTCTGCACCCTCCCTCCCTTCATCTTTCTCCTCTGCACCCTCCCTTCATCTTACTCCTCTGCACCCTCCCTCCCTCCTTCATATTTCTCCTCTGCACCCTCCTTCATCTTACTCCTCTGCACCTCCCTACCTTGCTTCATATTTCTCCTCTGCACCCTCCTCCCTTCATCTTTCTCCTCTGCCACCCTCCCTCCCTTCATCTTTCTCCTCTGCACCCTCCCTCCCTTCATCTTTCTACTCTGCACCCTCCCTCCCTTCATCTTACTCCTCTGCACCCTCCCTACCTTGCTTCATCTTTCTACTCTGCACCCTCCCTACCTTCATCTTACTCCTCTGCACCCTCCCTACCTTGCTTCATCTTTCTCCTCTGCACCCTAACCTCCCTTCATCTTTCTCCTCTGCACCCTCCCTCCCTTCATCTTTCTCCTCTGCACCCTCCCTCCCTTCATCTTTCTCCTCTGCACTCTCCCTCCCTTCATCTTATCCTCTGCAGCCTCCCTCCCTTCATCTTTCTCCTCTGCACCCCCCCTTCATCTTACTCCTCTGCATCCTCCCTCCCTTCATCTTTCTCCTCTGCACCTCCCTTCATCTTACTCCTCTGCACCCTCCCTCCCTTCATCTTACTCCTCTGCACCCTCCCCCTTCATCTTTCTCCTCTGCCCCCTCCCTCCCTTCATATTTCTCCTCTGCACCTCCCTCCCTTCATCTTTCTCCTCTGCACCCTCTCCTCCTCCCTTCATCTTTCTCCTCTCACCCCCCCTCCCTTCATCTTTCTCTCTCACCTCCATCCCTCTCTTCTCTCTCCACCTCCTCCCTTCTCTTTCTCCTCTCACCCTCCCTCCCTTCTCTTTTCTCCTCTCCCCTCCCTCCCTTCATCTTTCTCCTCTGCACCCTCCCTCCCTCCCTTCATCTTTCTCCTCTGCACCCTCCCTCCCTTCATCTCTCCTCTGCACCCTCCCTCCCTTCATCTTTCTCCTCTGCACCCTCCCTACCTTGCTTCATCTTTCTCCTCTGCACCCTCCTCCCTTCATCTTCTCCTCTGCACCCTCCCTCCCTTCATCTTCTCCTCTGCACCCTCCCTCCCTCCCTTCATCTTTCTCCTCTGCACCCTCCCTCCTTCATCTTACTCCTCGGCACCCTCCCCTCCCTTCATCTTTCTCCTCTCACCTCCCCCCTTCATCTTTCTCCTCTGCACCCTCCCTCCCTTCATCTTTCTTACTCTGCACCCTCCCTACTTGCTTCATCTTTCTCCTCTGCACCCTCCCTCCCTTCATCTTCTCCTCTTCACCTCCCCTCCCTTCATCTTTCTCCTCTGCACCCTCCCTCCCTTCATCTTTCTCCTCTGCACCCTCCCTCATCTTTCTCCTCTGCACTCTCCCTCCCTTCATCTTTTCCTCTGCACCCTCCCTCCCTTCATCTTTCTCCTCTGCACCCTCCCTTCATCTTACTCCTCTGCACCCTCCCTCCCTTCATCTTACTCCTCTGCTGCACCCTCCCTCCCTCCCTTCATATTTCTCCTCTGCACCCTCCCTTCATCTTACTCCTCTGCACCTCCCTACCTCTTCATATTTCTCCTCTGCACCCTCCTCCCTTCATCTTTCTCCTCTGCACCCTCCCTCCCTTCATCTTTCCTCCTCTGCACCCTCCCTCCCTTCATCTTTCTCTCTGCACCCTCCCTCCCTTCATCTTACTCCTCTGCACCCTCCCTACCTTGCTTCATCTTTCTACTCTGCACCCTCCCTACCTTCATCTTACTCCTCTGCACCCTCCCTACCTTGCTTCATCTTTCTCCTCTGCACCCTCCCTCCCTTCATCTTTCTCCTCTGCACCTCCCTCCCTTCATCTTTCTCCTCTGCCACCCTCCCTCCCTTCATCTTTCTCCTCTGCACTCTCCTCCCTTCATCTTTATCCTCTGCAGCCTCCCTCCTTCATCTTTCTCCTCTGCACCCTCCCTTCATCTTACTCCTCTGCATCCTCCCTCCCTTCATCTTTCTCCTCTGCACCCTCCCTTCATCTTACTCCTCTGCCCCTCCCTCCCTTCATCTTACTCCTCTGCACCCTCCATCCCTTCATCTTTCTCCTCTGCACCCTCCCTCCCTTCATATTTCTCCTCTGCACCCTCCCTCCCTCCTCACTTTCTCCTCTGCACCCTCCCTCCCTCCCTTCATCTTTCTCCTCTGCACCCTCCTCCCTCCTTCATCTTTCTCCTCTGCACCTCCCTCCCTTCATCTTTCTCCTCTGCACCCTCCTCCCTTCATCTTTCTCCTCTGCACCTCCCCTCCCTTCATATTTCTCCTCTGCACCCTCCCTCCCTTCATCTTTCTCCTCTGCACCCTCCCTCCCTTCATCTTACTCCTCTGCACCCTCCCTACCTTGCTTCATATTTCTCCTCTGCACCCTCCCTCCCTTCATCTTTCTCCTCTGCCCCCTCCCTCCCTTCATCTTTCTCCTCTGCACCCTCCCTCCTA
>NC_052344.1:23408374-23611219 GCF_016432855.1 Salvelinus namaycush | reverse complement strand
CCCCCTCCTAGTCGGAGGCCTTCAAACCTCCCCCCCCCCCTCCTAGTCGGAGGCCTTCTCCCCCCCCCCCCCCCCCCCCCCCTCCTAGTCGGAGGCCTTCTCCCCCCCCTCCTAGTCGGAGGCCTTCTCCCCCCCCCTCCTAGTCGGAGGCCTTCAACCCCCCCCCCCCCCACCCCCCCCCTCCTAGTCGGAGGCCTTCAAACCCCCCCCCCCTCCTAGTCAGAGGCCTTCAACCCCCCCCCAACCCCCTCCTAGTCGGAGGCCTTCAACCCCCCCCCCCCCCTCCTAGTCGGAGGCCTTCTCCCCCCCCTCCTAGTCGGAGGCCTTCAACCCCCCCCCCCCCCCCCTCCTAGTCGGAGGCCTTCAACCCCCCCCCCCCTCCTAGTCGGAGGCCTTCTCCCCCCCCCCCCCCCCCCCCCTAGTCGGAGGCCTTCTCCCCCCCCCTCCTAGTCGGAGGCCTTCTCCCCCCCCTCCTAGTCGAGGCCTTCAACCCCCCCCCCCCCCTCCTAGTCGGAGGCCTTCAACCCCCCCCCCCTCCTAGTCAGAGGCCTTCAACCCCCCCCCCCCTCCTAGTCGGAGGCCTTCAACCTCCCCCCCCCCCTAGTCGAGGCCTTCTCCCCCCCCTCCTAGTCGGAGGCCTTCAACCCCCCCCCCCCCCCTCCTAGTCGGAGGCCTTAACCTCCCCCCCCCCCCTCCTAGTCGGAGGCCTTCAACCCCCCCCCCCCCACCCCTCCTAGTCGGAGGCCTTCCCCCCCCCACCCCCCCCCCCCCCCCCCCCCTCCTAGTCGGAGGCCTTCTCCCCCCCCCCCCTCCTAGTCGGAGGCCTTCAACCCCCCCCCCCCCCCCCCCTCTAGTCGGAGGCCTTCCCCCACACCCCCCACACCCCCTCCTAGTTCAGAGGCCTTCAACCCCCCACACCCCTCCTAGTCAGAGGCCTTCAACCCCCCCCCCCCCCTCCTAGTCGGAGGCCTTCAACCCCCCCCCCCTCCTAGTCGGAAGCCTTCAAACCTCCCCCCTCCTAGTCGGAGGCCTTCACACCCCCCCCCCGCCCCCCCCCCCCCCTCGCCCCCCCCCCCCCCCTAGTCGGAGGCTTCAACCTCCCCCCTCCCTAGTCGGAGGCCTTCAACCCCCCCCCCCCCCTAGTCGGAAGCCTTCAACCTCCCCCCTCCTAGTCGGAGGCCTTCAACCCCCCACCCCCCCCCCTCCTAGTCGGAGGCTTCAACCTCCCCCCCTCCTAGTCGGAGGCCTTCAACCCCCCCCCCCCCCCCCCCTCCTAGTCGGAGGCCTTCAACCCTCCCCCCCCCCTCATGTCGGAGGCTTCAACCCCCCCCCCCCTCCTAGTCGGAGGCCTTCCAACCCCCCCCCCCCTCCTAGTCGGAGGCCTTCTCCCCCCCCCCCCTCCTAGTCGGAGGCCTTCTCCCCCCCCCCCCCCTCCTAGTCGGAGGCCTTTCCCCCCCCCCCCCCTCCTAGTCGGAGGCCTTCTCCCCCTCCCCCCCCTCCTAGTCGGAGGCCTTCTCCCCCCCCCTCCTAGTCGGAGGCCTTCAACCCCTCCCCCCCCTCCTAGTCGGAGGCCTTCAACCCCCTCCCACTCCCCCCCCCTCCTATGTCGGAGGCCTTCAACCCCTCCCCCCCCCCTCCTAGTCGGAGGCCTTCAACCCCTCCCCCCCTCCCCCTAGTCGAAGCCTTCAACCCCCCCCCCCCCTCCCTCTAGCGGAAGCCTTCCCTCCCCCCCCCCTCCTAGTCGGAGCCTTCCCCCCCCCCCCCCACCCCAGCCTCGCCCTCCTTCTCCCCCCCCCCTCTAGTCGAGGCCTTCTTCTCCCCCCCCCTCCTAGTCGGAGGCCTTCTTCTCCCCCCCCCCCCCTCCTAGTCGGAGGCCTTCTTCTCCCCCCCCTCCCCTTCCCCCCTCTAGTCGGAGCGCTTCTTTCCCCCCCCCCCTCCTAGGCGGAGGCTTCTTCTCCCCCCCCCTCCTAGTCGGAGGCTCTCTCACCCCCCCCTCCTAGTCGGAGGCTCCTCTCCCCCCCCCCCTATCGGAGGCCTTCTTTCCCCCCCCCCCTCCTAGTCGGAGGCCTTCTTCTCCCCCCCCCTCCCTCCCCCCCCCCTCCTAGTCGGAGGCCTTCTTCTCCCCCCCCCCCTCCTAGTGGAGGCCTCTCTCCCCCCCCCCCTCCTGTCGGAGGCCTCTTCTCCCCCCCCCCCTCCTAGTCGGAGGCCTTCTTCTCCCCCCCCCCTCCTAGTCGGAAGGCCTTCTTCTCCCCCCCCCCTCCTAGTCGGAGGCCTTCTTCTCCCCCCCCCCCTCCTAGTCGGAGGCTTTCTCCCCCCCCCCTCTAGTCGGAGGCTTCTTCTCCCCCCCCCCTCCTAGTCGGAGGCCTTCTCTCCCCCCCCTCCTAGTGAGGCCTTCTCCTCCCCCCCCTCCTAGTCGGAGGCCTTCTCCCCCCCCTCCTAGTCGGAGGCCTTCTCCCCCCCCCCTCCTAGTCGGAGGCCTTCTCCCCCCCCTCCTTCGGAGGCCTTCTCCCCCCCCCCTCCTAGTCGGAGCCTTCTCCCCCCCCCCTCCTAGTCGGAAGCCTTCTCCCCCCCCCCCCCTCCTAGTCGGAGGCCTTCTCCCCCCCCCCCCCTAGTCGGAGGCCTTCTTTCCCCCCCCCCTCCTAGTCGGAGGCCTTCTCCCCCCCCCCCCCGCCCCTCCTAGTCGGAGGCCTTTCCCCCCCCCTCCTAGTCGGAGGCCTTCTAAATATCTGACTATTGTACACATTCAACACACAGTCCATCTGGTTAGCATGAATAAGTCCCATACTTCCCCTTTAGAGAGAGAGCGTGTGTGTGTGTGTGTGTGTGTGTGTGTGTGTGTGTGTGTGTGTGTACATGCCAACCTCCCACAGTGAAAACAGACAGGGGATTTTCCACATTCCTCTATGGAGAGAGCCGACCACACCCTCCCAGCTGACCTCTAGTAACCAGGGTCATAAAGCCTACCGTGTTCACAGGCCCTGTCCAGAGGCCCGCATCAGCCCAGTCACACACACACGCTCACTATGTTCACCAGCCCCCAGCGGACCAGTCACACACACACTATGTTCACCAGCCCCCAGCGGACCAGTCACACACACACACTGACTATGTCCACCAGCGGACCAGTCACACACACACTATGTTCACCAGCGGACCAGTCACACACACACTATGTCCACCAGCCCCCAGCGGACCAGTCACACACACACTCACTATGTTCACCAGCCCCCAGCGGACCAGTCACACACACACTCACTATGTTCACCAGCCCCCAGCGGCCCAGTCACACACACACTCACTATGTCCACCAGCCCCCAGCGGACCAGTCACACACACACTCACTATGTCCACCAGCCCCCAGGTCACACAACACACACACTATGTTCACCAGCCGCCAGGTCACACACCCACTCACTATGTTCACCAGCGGCCCAGTCACACACACACTCACTATGTTCACCAGCCCCCAGCGGACCAGTCACACACACACTCACTATGTTCACCAGCCCCAGCGGACCAGTCACACACACACTCACTATGTTCACCAGCCCCCAGCGGCCCAGTCACACACACACTCACTATGTTCACCAGCCCCCAGGTCACACACCCACTCACTATGTTCACCAGCCCCCAGCGGCCCAGTCACACACACACTCACTATGTCCACCAGCCCCCAGCGGACCAGTCACACACACACTCACTATGTCCACCAGCCCCCAGCAGACCAGTCTGTAGAGCTGGCATGTAACTCAGTATGTCCCCCAGCAGACCAGTCTGTAGAGCTGGCATGTAACTCAGTCACAACTGTCACAGTAAAGACATGTTGTCTTTAAACAAACAGAGCCTTGAGGCCCCTGGAGGCCCTAGTGGAACCCCTGTCCCGCCTAGCTTCCGGTCCAACTGCCGGAGTCAGCTGCTGGGCTTCCTATGCCGAGCAGGGGCCTCTGGAGCTCCAACCCATAGGGGGAACCAGTGGACCGGTCCGGAGACTAGTTCAGTCGGAGGTTCAGGATCATATAGGATTCTATCCACCCTCTCTAGGGGACGAGTGTGTTGTCACAGGTGGGTTGAACTGGAAAGTGATTACACACACACACCAAAGTACGCTTCAGGACAAGGCCAGGTGGGACACGAGTTGGTGTGTGTGTTCTCCTACAATATTTGTACAGAGAGAAATCCATTAAAAAGTCCTGACAATGCAGAAGCCCAGCAAATGATGAAAAACAAAACAGGTCTTATCAGCTGTGGTTTGTACAGCCAGACAGCCAGCAGAGCTGGATAGGGTGATGAAGGGGTGGATGATAGGGAGATGACAGGGGGATGGATGACAGGGGGATGAGGGAAAGTCATTGGGCTTTATGAATAGAATGTTTTCCTTTCCCCAATGTGAGAGAATGACAAGAACAAGCTCCCATGAAGGGATGTGAAAACGGGTGACATCTGGGAATGGACACTTCTCAAGCACAAATCAAAACATGCCATGAGGGAGAGAGAAAGAGGGATGGAGGGAGAGAGAAAGAGGGATGGAGGGAGAGAGAAAGAGGGATGGAGGGAGAGAGAAAGAGGGATGGAGGGAGAGAGAAAGAGGGATGAGGGAGAGAGAAAGAGGGATGGAGGGAGGAGAAGAGGGATGGAGGGAGAGAGAAAGAGGGGATGGAGGAGAGAGGAGAAAAGAGGGATGGAGGTGAGAGAGAAAGAGGGATGGAGGGATGGAAGGATGAGGGAGAGAGAAAGAGGGACGGAGGGAGAGAGAAAGAGGGACGGAGGGAGAGAGAAAGAGGGACGGAGGGAGAGAGAAAGAGGGACGGAGGGAGAGAGAGGGACGGAGGGAGAGAGAAAGAGGGACGGAGGGAGAGAGAAAGAGGGATGGAGGGAGAGAGAAAGAGGGACTGAGGGGAGAGAGAAGAGGGATGGAGGGAGAGAGAAAGAGGGATGGAGGGAGAGAGAAAGAGGGATGGAGGGAGAGAGAAAGAGGGATGAAGGGAGGAGAAAGAGGGATGAGGGAGAGGAAAAAAGGAAAAAATGAGGGAGAGAGAAAAAGGGATGAGGGAGAGAGAAAAAGGGATGAGGGAGAGAGAAAAAGGGATGAGGGAGAGAGAAAAAGGGATGAGGGAGAGAGAAAAAGGGATGAGGGAGAGAGAAAGAGGGATGAGGGAGAGAGAAAAAGGGATGGAGGGAGAGAGAAAAAGGGATGGAGGGAGAGAGAAAGAGGGATGAGGGAGAGAGAAAGAGGGATGAGGGAGAGAGAAAAAGGGATGAGGGAGAGAGAAAAAGGGATGAGGGAGAGAGAAAGAGGGATGAGGGAGAGAGAAAAAGGGACAGCTCCATAAAAGGCCCAGAGTTAAAAGTGCCAATATGGCTCTCTCTCTCCACCCCTCAGGTCCTTAGAAACACACAGGAAACCCGTGGGCAGAGACTTTGGCAGCTCAAACCCAGCTCTGTACCCAAATGAACCGTGCTCCCATGGTAACCCAAGCCCATGGCCTAACCGTCTTCTGTGCCATAACACGCTTTAATGCAAAGAGACACGTTGCTTCAGCTGAGGATGTGAGAGGAGAGAAACAAAGGCCTGAGAGACAGATGTAGGAAGAAGAATGCTAACCAATGAGCAGCCAATTCCATTTCACAGTGGATCATGGAGGAGACAGAGAGAGACGGAGAGAGAGACAACAAGCCGTCACAGAGGGCTGATTACCTGTATGGTGTAGTCAGTCAGCCAGCTGTCTGATTACCTGTATGGTGTAGTCAGTCAGCCAGCTGTCTGATTACCTGTATGGTGTAGTCAGTCAGCCAGCTGTCTGATTACCTGTATGGTGTAGTCAGTCAGCCAGCTGTCTGATTACCTGTATGGTGTAGTCAGTCAGCCAGCTGTCTGATTACCTGTATGGTGTAGTCAGTCAGCCAGCTGTCTGATTACCTGTATGGTGTAGTCAGTCAGCCAGCTGTCTGATTACCTTCCAGACGTCTCTAGACAGCCATCTGAAGATCACATTTGTAACAGACTCACTGACTCAGACTGAAAGAAGAAATCCGGCTCAAAGAGAACCCCAGAAATAAGACAAGAATAAAAGGAATGAAAATTGGTTTATTTGCATAAACACTCAGATCCAAGAAAATACCATTTCATGTGTCACATTTCAGCGATTTTAGGTATGAGGTTTTTGACGAGGCCCGACTGCCTGTTAACCTGGCTAGTACAGAGTTTGTTCCATTGAGAGAGAAAAGGAGAGATTACCAAAATTATTTTAAAAATCCAGAAAAGAGCTGTTAAATTCCAAAACCACCTAAAAGGAAGCGATTCCCAAACCTTCCATAACAAAGCCATCACCTACAGAGAGATGAACCTGGAGAAGAGTCCCCTAAGCAAGCTGGTCCTGGGGCTCTGTTCAAACACACCCCACAGAGCCCCAGGACAGCAACACTATTACAACCAACCAAATCATGAGAAAACAAAAAAGGTAATTACTTGACACATTGGAAATAATTTAACAAAAAACAGAGCAAACTGGAATGCTATTTGGCCCTAAACAGAGAGTACACAGTGGCAGAATACCTGACCACTGTGACTGACCCAAACTTAAAGAAAGCTTTGACTATGTGCAGACTCAGTGAGCATTGCCTTGCTATTGAGAAAGGCCACCGTAGGCAGACCTGGATCTCAGGAGAAGACAGGCTATGTGCACACTGCCCACAAAATGAGGTGGAAACTGAGCTGCACTTCCTAACCTCCTGCCAAATGTACGACCATATTGAGACATATTTCCCTCAGATTACAAAGATCCAGAAAGAATTCCAAAACAAACCCAATTTTGATAAACTCCCATATCTACTGGGTGAAATACCACAGTGTGACATCACAGCAGCAAGATGTGTGACCTGTTGCCACAAGAAGAGGGCAACCAGTGAAGAACAAACACCATTGTAAATACAACCTATATTTATTTATTTGACATTTGTAATGTCTTCATTCTTTTGGAACTTTTGTGAGTTTAATGTTTACTGTACATTGTTTATTTCACTTGCGAGAGAGAGAGACCGAAGGAGAGAGAATGTGACTGAGGTGATTAGCTGAAATGAGAGAGCTGTGTGTTGACTGTCAGGACTCAAGAACCTGGACCCTTAAAGGCCGGGAGCTTCCAATTAACCCCTTGAACCTCCATCCCCCCGCCTGCCAAGCAGGTAGCAGAACAGAAAGAAATACACACTAATGGCATCCGAGAGGAAAGCTGGTCCTTATTTTCATATTGATCTTATTTCTTGGCCTGCAATCGAAAACAGATTTTTTAAGCTCGAGATTCAGACTTTAGTCTGAATGGAGGGGGATGAAGGGATGGATGGATAGGAGAGGGTAAAAGAGAAATGAGGGAGGAGAATGGTAAGAGAGAAATGAGGGAGGAGAATGGTAAGAGAGAAATGAGGGAGGAGAATGGTAAGAGAGAAATGAGGGAGGAGAATGGTAAGAGAGAAATGAGGGAGGAGAATGGTAAGAGAGAAATGAGGGAGGAGAATGGTAAGAGAGAAATGAGGGAGGAGCGGGTAAGAGAGAAATGAGGGAGGAGCGGGTAAGAGAGAAATGAGGGAGGAGCGGGTAAGAGAGAAATGAGGGAGGAGATGGGTAAGAGAGAAATGAGGGAGGAGATGGGTAAGAGAGAAATGAGGGAGGAGATGGGTAAGAGAGAAATGAGGTAGGAGAGGGTAAAAGAGAAATGAGGGAGGAGATGGGTAAGAGAGAAATGAGGGAGGAGATGGGTAAGAGAGAAATGAGGGAGGAGATGGGTAAGAGAGAAATGAGGGAGGAGATGGGTAAGAGAGAAATGAGGGAGGAGATGGGTAAGAGAGAAATGAGGGAGGAGATGGGTAAGAGAGAAATGAGGGAGGAGAGGGTAAAAGAGAAATTGATGATGTGTTTGTTCTGACCAGAGAGGATAATGAAGTAAAACTTTGACCCCTAGCGACCTCTTGACCTGTGGGTGACCATGGCGCTGAGATGGTATTTTGTGTTGCCGTGGCAGCTTTCAGCTGGTCTGTTGGTTGCTATGAAGTAGCAAAGGTTGAAGTTCGTTCCATTTCAATTTGGTCCATTCACGAATTTCAGGAAGTGAATTTAAATTCCAATTTAAGAAATGAAAACATCCACTAATATCCTGAAGGCATTGACCCTCAACCTCTGCTCAGTACACTGCTGTAATTTGTTCTCAGAGTGAGGTAAACTTTGTTCAGAAACACGTCACGCACCGCCTCCACCCCGCTGCCGTCTCCACCCCGCTGCCGTCTCCACCCCGCTGCCGTCTCCACCCCGCTGCCGTCTCCACCCCGCTGCCGTCTCCACCCCGCTGTCGTCTCCACCCCGCTGTCGTCTCCACCCCGCTGTCGTCTCCACCCCGCTGCCGTCTCCACCCCGCTGCCGTCTCCACCCCGCTGCCGTCTCCACCCCGCTGCCGTCTCCACCCCGCTGCCGTCTCCACCCCGCTGTCGTCTCCACCCTGCTGTTGTCTCCACCCAGCTGGTGGTCCAACACTAGTCCAGATTGACTCCTCATTCGATCTCAATGAGCCATATGTACTGCAGTACTGTTTCAGTGTAGAGCCATATGTACTGCAGTACTGTTTCAGTGTAGAGCCATATGTACTGCAGTACTGTTTCAGTGTAGAGCCATATGTACTGCAGTACTGTTTCAGTGTAGAGCCATATGTACTGCAGTAATGTTTCAGTGTAGAGCCATATGTACTGCAGTACTGTTTCAGTGTAGAGCCATATGTACTGCAGTACTGTTTCAGTGTAGAGCCATATGTACTGCAGTACTGTTTCAGTGTAGAGCCATATGTACTGCAGTACTGTTTCAGTGTAGAGCCATATGTTGGGCTACAGTAGCCAGGTGGTCTGCTGTCAACCCCAGTGAAGACCACAGCGCTCCACACACCACCTCACCTCATCCAGTCAGATTTGGTTTTAACTGTAGTGTACTCCAGATGGGTACCAGACAACAGGCCACTGCCTAGTTATCAAAGTGCAATATGTCCATCAACAACTCTCCTCCATGAAATCCCCCTAAGAAAGATATCGTCTCCCTCCGTTTGCTGCAGTCTGAAAGGAGATCTGATGTTTGTTCCACTTCAAGCAACAAGAGTATAGTTCCCGATTCAGTCCAACAGCAGACCACTGAACCCATGACTAGTACAAACCACGGCCATCAGAAGCCTCTCTGAAGGACAAACCTTTGGCAGCCTCCAGCTCAGCTATAGAGCAACACAGTACACCATCTGATCTCAGTTAGTCTGACCAGGCTTCTCTGTGCAGCCCGTACACACGGCAGAGCGTGTGTGTGTGTGTGTCTCTGTGCAGCCAGTACACACGGCAGAGCGTGTGTGTTCACTAGATGGATGCCATTTCATGTCTTTATTGGATTCGGTTTCTCCAAGCCTCAGACTTGGTGATGGCGGACATATGTTTGTGAGAGGTCAGAGAGGTCAGAGAGAGTATAGTGAACAGAGCTAGATTATGGCTGGCTGGGGACTTCAGAAACATCTCTCCAAGACCATCACAGAAGCTGTAAGGCTCCATCACAGGGACTATAAGGCTCCATTTAGAAGTTCCCCATAGGAATGGCTCTAGGATCAGCTTACCTGCCCTCAACCTTAAACTTAACCATTAAGGAGAAACACATAACTAATCTTAGGTCAGTAATTAAAAGCAACAAGTACATGTGCTCTGTGGCCATATAAAGGCATGTCTGTGTGGACCTACTCTATGATGTAATCATCTAAGAGGTTTTGTCTGACCTGGGCTGAATGAGCTCCGTGTGAGAGGTCAGGGGTCAGCTGGATAAGTGTTCTAAAGCCTCTATGTTCCATATCCTGTGACAAACTCAATAAAGGGGAGGCCATTTCACAGCTGCAACACGGTAAGATCTCTGCTCTGATTAGAGAGAAAATAAAATGCCACGTAAGAGAATGACACAGACGGCAAGAACGCAATATTTAGATAACCTTTCTCTTATTTAAGTTTCCCCAGTCGCTCGCTATCTCGCTCAAGGTCCGTCTCGTGGTCCGTCTTGCTCAACTGGAACTAGACGCTAGCGTTTTACCAGGTGGCCAACTAGTGGAACTAGACGCTAGCGTTTTACCAGGTGGCCAACTAGTGGAACTAGACGCTAGCGTTTTACCAGGTGGCCAACTAGTGGAACTAGACGCTAGCGTTTTACCAGGTGGCCAACTAGTGGAACTAGACGCTAGCGTTTTACCAGGTGGCCAACTAGTGGAACTAGACGCTAGCGTTTTACCAGGTGGCCAACTAGTGGAACTAGACGCTAGCGTTTTACCAGGTGGCCAACTAGTGGAACTAGACGCTAGCGTTTTACCAGGTGGCCAACTAGTGGAACTAGACGCTAGCGTTTTACCAGGTGGCCAACTAGTGGAACTAGACGCTACTGTTTTACCAGGTGGCCAACTAGTGGAACTAGACGCTACTGTTTTACCAGGTAGCTAACTAGTGGAACTAGACGCTAGCGTTTTACCAGGTGGCCAACTAGTGGAACTAGACGCTACTGTTTTACCAGGTAGCTAACTAGTGGAACTAGACGCTACTGTTTTACCAGGTAGCTAACTAGTGGAACTAGACGCTACTGTTTTACCAGGTAGCTAACTAGTGGAACTAGACGCTACTGTTTTACCAGGTGGCCAACTAGTGGAACTAGACGCTACTGTTTTACCAGGTGGCCAACTAGTGGAACTAGACGCTACCGTTTTACCAGGTAGCCAACTAGTGGAACTAGACACTACTGTTTTACCAGGTAGCTAACTAGTGGAACTAGACACTACTGTTTTACCAGGTAGCCAACTAGTGGAACTAGACACTACTGTTTTACCAGGTAGCTAACTAGTGGAACTAGACGCTAGCGTTTTACCAGGTAGCCAACTAGTGGAACTAGACACTACTGTTTTACCAGGTAGCCAACTAGTGGAACTAGACTCGTTTTTAATGCAAAAATAAAATATGGGTCAAGAATGTCCTTCCTTTTTAGCATCAGACGACCTAATTCTCACTTGAAACATCGTTTTTGTGTTTAATAGGTCAAACTACACATTCTGTTAAAATCTGACTCCAGAGTGATCTGATTTTGTAATCTACATTTTAATATGATAAATTATCCTGAAGTAGTTTGGATGTAGTGAACATATATTTCAAAGTAACTTTAGTTAAGTAAGAAAACGAGAGTTTAAGGGTAGTTTTAGTGTAACTTAACTTCTTCCAGTGTGAAGTAATTGGTAAACTACATCTTCAGAGCAGCTTCCCCAACACTCTGTAGTTAACAGACAGCGCGAGACAGACAGTGGGCACTGCGGGCACAGATTGCAGACGTGGGCATCCTCTACCAAAAGCAGACCTTTGTGGCACTCACCACAGGGTGTTGTGGACACTGGCACGCCTGCCAAGAGACATGCTGGGGTGCTAGGAGTAGCCACACAAAGACAACTAGGATAACAGACACCAAGAAGAGTGAGAGAGCACCAACACACACACACTTAAAAACACACTCTGGATGATTCCAGAATACGTCTGTAAATGCTCTTGTAAACTGTCAGAGAGGCAGTTAGACATGCAGGGATCTTCACAGACAAAAGGCTGCATTCAGACTCACGCAGAAAATGAGTAAACAAACGGAGATGGATACACGATGGGGAGGCAGAGAGGAACCTTGGCGTGAGGCCACATGAGGCCTGAGACAGCTGGCAAAGAGACCCTCCACAACCCCTACTAACACACCGAGGAGAGGGAGACCGAGAGAAAGAGACAGCCTGGTGGTCCTGGTTCTGAGCTCATCTGGTCTAGATAGGGGATGAAGTGATGGATGGATAGGGGGGGGAGATGAAGTGATGGATGGATAGGGGGGGATGAAGGGATGGATGGATAGGGGGGGGGGGGTGAAGGGATGGATGGATAGGGGTGGGATGAAGTGATGGATGGATAGGGGTGGGTGAAGTGATGGATGGATAGGGGTGGGTGAAGTGATTGGTGGATAGGGGTGGGTGAAGTGATGGATGGATAGGGGGGGGATGAAGGGATGGATGGATAGGGGGGGATGAAGGGATGGATGGATAGGGGGGGATGAAGGGATGGATGGATAGGGGGGATGAAGGGATGGATGGATAGGGGGGATGAAGGGATGGATGGATAGGGGGGATGAAGGGATGGATGGATAGGGGGGGATGAAGGGATGGATGGATAGGGGGGGGATGAAGGGATGGATGGATAGGGGGGGATGAAGGGATGGATGGATAGGGGGGGATGAAGGGATGGATGGATAGGGGGGGATGAAGGGATGGATGGATAGGGGGGGATGAAGTGATGGATGGATAGGGGGGGATGAAGTGATGGATGGATAGGGGGGGATGAAGTGATGGATGGATAGGGGGGGATGAAGTGATGGATGGATGGGGGGATGAAGTGATGGATGGATAGGGGGGGATGAAGTGATGGATGGATAGGGGGGGATGAAGTGATGGATGGATAGGGGGGGATGAAGTGATGGATGGATGGGGGGGATGAAGTGATGGATGGATAGGGGGGGAGGAAGGGATGGATGGATAGGGGGGGATGAAGGGATGGATGGATAGGGGGGGATGAAGGGATGGATGGATAGGGGGGGATGAAGGGATGGATGGATAGGGGGGGATGAAGTGATGGATGGATGGGGGGGATGAAGTGATGGATGGATAGGGGGGGATGAAGTGATGGATGGATAGGGGGGGATGAAGTGATGGATGGATAGGGGGGGATGAAGTGATGGATGGATAGGGGGGGATGAAGTGATGGATGGATAGGGGGGGATGAAGTGATGGGTGGATAGGGGGGGTGGGTGAAGTGATGGATGGATAGGGGGGGATGAAGTGATTGGTGGATAGGGGGGGGGGTGAAGTGATGGATGGATAGGGTGGGATGAAGTGATGGATGGATAGGGGGGGATGAAGTGATGGATGATAGGGGAGGATGAAGTGATAGATGAATAGGGGGGGATGAAGGGATAGATGGATAGGGGGGGATGAAGTGATGGATGGATAGGGGTGGGTGAAGTGATTGGTGGATAGGGGGGGGGGGGTGAAGTGATGGATGGATAGGGTGGGATGAAGTGATGGATGGATAGGGGGGGGTGAAGTGATGGATGGATAGGGGGGGATGAAGTGATAGATGGATAGGGGGGGATGAAGGGATAGATGGATAGGGGGGGATGAAGTGATGGATGGATAGGGGGGGATGAAGTGATGGATGGATAGGGGGGGATGAAGTGATGGATGGATAGGGGGGGATGAAGGGATAGATGGATAGGGGGGGATGAAGGGATAGATGGATAGGGGGGGTGAAGTGATGGATGGATAGGGGGGGATGAAGGGATAGATGGATAGGGGGGATGAAAGGATGAATATAAATGTGTGGAAACCAAATGAGGCGTCACTGCATCCTCCTCCACCATAAAATCACACAGACACAGCGACACACAGGGAATGTGAAGACGTTACGGTGAAAGTGAGCCACCACAGTCCCTCTACAGTCACACACACACAGCAGTACCGAGGACATTTCTCCACGATCCAGAATGCAACTGTACTGTAGGTGTGTGTGTGTGTGTGTGTGTGTGTGTGTGTGTGTGTGTGTGTGTGTGTGTGTGTGTGTGTGTGTGTGTGTGTGTGTCTGACAGCGGAGAGACACACCACGGTCGTCGTTGCGCCACGGCAGTTTAAACTTTAACCCAATTAATTTCAGCTCCAGCTTTCATGTTGTGAAGATGAAAGAAGCCGAGCGCCAGGAGACAGAGAGAGGAGAGGAGAGTTCTCTGCTTATTCTGTGTGATAGAGACAGGAAGAGAAAGACAGCGAGAGAGACAGAAAGAGAAAGACAGAGACAGAGAAAGACTTCAAATCAAACGATGACAGGTGAGGAAGCGCTCCGATACGACACTCAGGGTGTTGTCTGTTCATGAGGAGCCACCAGAGAACTGAAGTGGATTTTCTATCACCATCTCTCCCATGTTCTCTCCCCCTCTCTATCCCTCCCCCTCTCTATCCATCTCCCCGAATGACCGGATTGTTCAGTAATGGGTTGGAGTGGTTCTGTGTGGTTCCGGAAGGTTCTAGGAGGTCAGTGGTCTGTGCTGACAGTAAATAGCACAACTCTACTGGGACCTCAAATCCACAGTCCTCTAACTTCCTGTTCTGATTACCAGATACTCCCACACCAACCAGGCCTCTCAACATTCCCCCCTCTCCCTCCCTCCCTCACTCTCCTTCCCCCTCTTCTAAAGCAAACACACCACTTCTGGCCATCTCTCAGAAAGTCCTTTCTGGGCAGCCTGGTCATGAATTGCCACAGAACAAGACTAGCAGTTTTTGACCAAGAGGCTAGAGGGTGAAACATGGACACCAAATCTCAAACACTTGGAACTGAGCCACTGACCAGTCAAATCCTATCAGCCGCCTTTACGCCACGGTTAGGCAACCAAGCGCTTGTCACGTCTCCAGCTGACCACAGCCAGGAAGACTGGGGAACAACCTACCCTTCAGCCGTAATGAGCTTATGAAGGGGACAGAGTTGCAGAAATCAGGTTGCCCACTGCAGTCCTGGGTTCGTAAGAGCCTTTCTAAGTGAGGAATGTGTTTGTTACTGATCCAATCTCAGTGCCTGGATCAGTCGTAAGGCCCTATGTGAGAACGGAGTGTGTTTGTGCTGTGGTTCTATGATCTGACCTGGAGTCAGCCAACAGCCTGGCATGTGTCGAGTTGGAGATGAAGGAGGGAGGAGAGGAATGACAGAGCTGAGATAACACAAACACGGCCTCCCTTCAGCCTTGATATGAGAGTTCTCTCTCGCTCCTATGAGCGAGGACCAAGGCATCCTGCTCCTCTGATTTACCCAGGCAGGGTGAGGGCTGCTGGGGGTGAGAGGGCAGAGAGAGGGGGCAGGGTGGAGGTTACACATCTGGTTCCGGTCAGAACGTTTGAGATTCCTCGTCTGGGTGTTTGAAGGAGAGGAGACACACAGCTTTCCCATTCTGCCCAATCAGACGGTCCTAAATCACATGTTAATGCATTCCATTATCAAAACCTGCCTTTTATCCCAACAATCACATTCTGCAAAAAGAAATACAATAGAAATCTGATCTAATTTTAGTTCCTCACCATTCCATCACCCAGTACAATGGAGGAAGAAAAACAACTGATAGAATCGTCTTCATCAAAGTTGGCCTGAAATCAATTAAGGGGATAGCTAATGGAATGGACCATCATACAAGCTGTTCTTTGTGTGAGTCAGATGGAGTCAGACGATGTCTGGGTCCCACATGGCAACCTATTCCCTACATAGTACACTACTTTGACCAGAGCTCTATGGAGGCCCTATGGGCCCTGGTCCAATGTAGTACACTATATAGAGAAGAGGGAGCCATTTGGGACACAACCAAGGAGTCAGTCAGTCATAACAGTAGCATGAAGTCTGAGAGGCCGGCGTCGGCTGGTTCCATTCAATACAATGGACCCGTCATTGTTATCTAAATTAATACATTTTCTGCAGACCTGCCACCAGAAGTCATAATGGTAGTGTCCCAAATGGCACACTATTCCCTATATAGTGCACTACTTTTGACCGGAGCCCTAAGGGCCCTGGTAAAATGCTGTGCACTATATAGGGAATAGAGTGCCATTTGGCAAGCAGAAGGAAGCCATATTCTGATTGTCTATGTATTCCACTGTCGTTAACAGTGATGTTTCAAAATGTCTGAATCCAAACACCAAGGACAGTAAAGCTACAGGTTTAACTCTGTACATCCCAGGGGTTTCTCCTTGTTCAGCTAGCAGGAAGATACGGGTTTCATTTGTTTTCGGCCTCACTACCGGTCCATCGTGTCCAACAGTGTGTGTGTGTGTGTATGTGTGTGTGTGTGTGTGCTGCAGCTGTGAGGTTTGGCTGAACTATGTGAAGTCCTCCCTCCACAGAGGAACAGAAGACAACATCTAGACCCACACCTTCCCTCCACAGACCAGACCAACCAACGCTTTCCTGTGGTTCCACCATGCTCCCAAGACAGAAGACAGGAGCAGAGAGGAGAGATGCACAGGGAGAATGAGTAAAGGGGAGGAAAGAGAAAGAGGTAGAATCCCTCTGATCCGTCAAGGCCTCCACAGGGAGTAAGTGAGGAATTAGCCCTGGCCTGTAGAGATGGACAGAGAGGAGACTTAAGGTTCATGTTGACACAGTTAACAGCTCTGCTCCCTGTCCTCAGCTCCACACACACTATTATACAGAGATATGAGCGCGTGGAACTCCCTTCTTATATAGCGCAAGTGAACAGCAAACCTGCTTTCAAAAAACAAAGCAACACCTCACAACGCACCTCTCCCCCGTGACCTACATGTCGTGTGTACGTACCGACACGTGGCCTACATGTCGTGTGTACGTACCGACACGTGGCCTACATGTCGTGTGTACGTACCGACACGTGGCCTACATGTCGTGTGTACGTACCGACACGTGGCCTACATGTCGTGTGTACGTACCGACACGTCGTGTGTGTACGTACCGACACGTCGTGTGTATACGTACCGACACGTCGTGTGTATACGTACCGACACGTCGTGTGTATACGTACCGACACGTCGTGTGTATACGTACCGACACGTCGTGTGTATACGTACCGACACGTCGTGTGTATACGTACCGACACGTCGTGTGTATACGTACCGACACGTCGTGTGTATACGTACCGACACGTCGTGTGTATACGTACCGACACGTCGTGTGTATATGTACCGACACGTTGTGTGTATATGTACCGACACGTTGTGTGTATATGTACCGACACGTTGTGTGTATATGTACCGACACGTTGTGTGTATATGTACCGACACGTTGTGTGTATATGTACCGACACGTTGTGTGTATATGTACCGACACGTTGTGTGTATATGTACCGACACGTTGTGTGTATATGTACCGACACGTTGTGTGTATATGTACCGACACGTTGTGTGTATATGTACCGACACGTTGTGTGTGTATGTACCGACACGTTGTGTGTATATGTACCGACACGTTGTGTGTATATGTACCGACACGTTGTGTGTATATGTACCGACACGTTGTGTGTGTATGTACCGACACGTTGTGTGTATATGTACCGACACGTTGTGTGTATATGTACCGACACGTTGTGTGTACGTACCGACACGTTGTGTGTGTATGTACTGACACGTTGTGTGTATATGTACCGACACGTTGTGTGTATATGTACCGACACGTTGTGTGTATATGTACCGACACGTTGTGTGTATATGTACCGACACGTTGTGTGTATATGTACCGACACGTTGTGTGTATATGTACCGACACGTTATGTGTATGTACTGACATGTGTGTATGTACCGACATGTGTGTGTGTGTATATGTACCGACATGTGTGTGTGTGTATATGTACCGACATGTGTGTGTGTGTATATGTACCGACATGTGTGTGTGTGTGTGTATATGTACCGACATGTGTGTATGTACCGACACGTTGTGTGTATATGTACCGACACGTTGTGTGTATATGTACCGACACGTTGTGTGTATATGTACCGACACGTTGTGTGTATGTACCGACACGTTGTGTGTATATGTACCGACACGTTGTGTGTATATGTACCGACACGTTGTGTGTATATGTACCGACACGTTGTGTGTATATGTACCGACACGTTGTGTGTACGTACCGACACGTTGTGTGTGTATGTACCGACACGTTGTGTGTGTATGTACCGACACGTTGTGTGTATATGTACCGACACGTTGTGTGTATATGTACCGACACGTTGTGTGTATATGTACCGACACGTTGTGTGTATGTGCCGACACGTTGTGTGTATATGTACTGACATGTGTGTATGTACCGACACGTTGTGTGTATATGTACCGACATGTGTGTATGTACCGACACGTTGTGTGTATATGTACCGACACGTTGTGTGTATATGTACCGACACGTTGTGTGTATATGTACTGACATGTGTGTGTATATGTACCGACATGTGTGTGTATATGTACCGACATGTGTGTGTATATGTACTGACATGTGTGTGTATATGTACCGACATGTGTGTGTATATGTACCGACACGTTGTGTGTATATGTACCGACATGTGTGTATATGTACCGACACGTTGTGTATACGTACCGACACGTTGTGTGTGTATGTACCGACACGTTATGTGTATATGTACCGACACGTTGTGTGTATATGTACTGACTTGTGTGTATGTACCGACACGTTGTGTGTATATGTACCGACACGTTGTGTGTATATGTACCGACACGTTGTGTGTATATGTACTGACATGTGTGTGTATATGTACTGACATGTGTGTATATGTACTGACATGTGTGTATGTACTGACACGTTGTGTGTATATGTACCGACATGTGTGTATGTACCGACACGTTGTGTGTATATGTACCGACACGTTGTGTGTATATGTACCGACACGTTGTGTGTATATGTACTGACATGTGTGTATGTACCGACACGTTGTGTGTATATGTACCGACTTGTGTGTGTATATGTACCGACACGTTGTGTGTATATGTACCGACACGTTGTGTGTATATGTACCGACACGTTGTGTGTATATGTACCGACACGTTGTGTGTATATGTACCGACATGTTGTGTGTATATGTACCGACATGTGTGTGTATATGTACCGACACGTTGTGTGTACGTACCGACACGTTGTGTGTGTATGTACCGACACGTTGTGTGTATATGTACCGACACGTTGTGTGTATATGTACCGACACGTTGTGTGTATACGTACCGACACGTTGTGTGTATGTACCGACACGTTGTGTGTATGTACCGACACGTTGTGTGTGTATGTACCGACACGTTGTGTGTATATGTACCGACACGTTGTGTGTATATGTACCGACATGTGTGTATGTACCGACACGTTGTGTGTATATGTACCGACACGTTGTGTGTATATGTACCGACACGTTGTGTGTATATGTACTGACATGTGTGTATGTACCGACACGTTGTGTGTATATGTACCGACATGTGTGTGTATATGTACCGACACGTTGTGTGTGTACGTACCGACATGTGTGTATGTACCGACACGATGTGTGTACGTACCGACACGTGACCTACATGTTGTGTGTACGTACCGACATGTGTGTATGTACCGACACGTTGTGTGTATATGTACCGACACGTTGTGTGTGTATGTACCGACACGTTGTGTGTGTATGTACCGACACGTTGTGTGTATGTACCGACACGTTGTGTGTATATGTACCGACACGTTGTGTGTGTATGTACCGACACGTTGTGTGTGTATGTACTGACTTGTGTGTATGTACCGACACGTTGTGTGTATATGTACCGACACGTTGTGTGTATATGTACCGACACGTTGTGTGTATATGTACCGACACGTTGTGTGTATATGTACCGACACGTTGTGTGTATATGTACCGACACGTTGTGTGTATATGTACCGACACGTTGTGTGTATGTACTGACATGTGTGTATGTACCGACATGTGGAACTATTAGATGTAAACTGTAAAGTATTTAGTCTGTAATGTCTTGTTGGTTATATGTCGGCCCCAGTAAGACTAGCTGTCCCCATCGACTAATGGAGACCCTAATAAATCACACACTAATGAACACCACTACCACAATCACCGAGCGGAAAATCAGCGTGTACCAACCAACCGTAGTTACACACACACACACACACCCCCCCGCCAGAACACCATAATTCTACCACTATCAATCACTGTAACGCCAGCCACCCTGCTCCACATTTATAAACACTTAATGTGTTTACTATCAATCACTGTAACGCCAGCCACCCTGCTCCACATTTATAAACACTTAATGTGTTGAGGAAGGTGGAGCTTTAGAGAGGCCTCAGTAAACAGCACAGATTGAGTTATTAGAGTGGCTCAGAAGACCATGAGTTCCCATCAGACTGGTCTGGTGTACAACGTGACAGGTTTCTGGACTCTCTGTCGTACACGTCAAGGCTGTTGAAGAGACGACTGTCAGACTGACTGGAGAACAGACAGACGTAGGAGGTACCAATCACCAACGAGAGAGAGTTATTACAGGCTAACGTTTAAATATTAATTTGTGTCTGAGGACAGAGAAAAGGGAAGAGGTTTTATACTGACATCAGTAGCAGCTGAGGACTCCCTGAGGGAGGGAGTGGATGATCACACGCCTGTTGGGAGTTACATCTTCGCTGGGTGTTTAAGATGCCCAGACACCCAGATTGAGTTCTGGAGCAGGTCGTTGGTCGACTCTCCACTCACAGTGGACCATCCCATCACCACGGCGGCGGTGTCCTCACAAGGCCCATCATTGGAGGACAGCCAACAGCCCACGCCAGAGATGATTGGGTCGTATCTACAGAGGTCAGGTGCTGACTTCCTGTTACAGCTCAACAACTTCCTCTAGCAGCCTTCAGCAGCCTGGAAATGATTACTTCCCCTTTCTGGTGTCGTCCCTCGTCGCTGCTGTTGCTAAGTGTCACACCACACACGCTGTCAACACAGCACACAAACGAGTCACAGTGGAGTCAAACGACCTCAGAGCGAAGATCTTCAGTTGTGTGATGACAGAGCATGAAAAGAGCTTTGATGACGGTCTGTAAACTGGGATCTTGAAATCAAACAGAGTAAATCAAGTGGAACGTTTGTAAGCAGTGATGCCGAAACCAGCTCTTTTGAAGGGCAGAAATACACTAAACTAAATGAAGCTGGGCCACCTGGTAGTGTGGAGGATAGTGGATACTTTATGGCCCTGCTTTACTTTGTGTTGACGCAGCATGTAGAGGTCATGAGCTGGGTTGAGGAGTCACACAAGTGGGCCAGAGACTCCATACTATGGGAGCCCTATAGGCCCTGCCAGAAGTAGTGCACTATATAGGGTGCCATTTGGGATGCAAGCCCAGTCCTCCAGACCAGAGAGGTTCTCTACATCTACATATCTGCTCAATACAAAACTCACTAGATATTCACCATGTCCCTCTCCTGCCAAGAAATAATGAGGGGAGTGGAAGAGAGGGGAGGAAAAGACAGGGAATGAGGAGAAGAGAGAGCGAGGAGTGAGAAGAGACAGAGGAGGTTTAGAATGGGGGTCTGGAGCTGATAGTCCTACTCCAAGGACTCCTGCAGGAATAACCTAACTGTAGTAACAGAGCTAGCCCTGTGAGTCTATCACAAACACAGTCTGTCTCCGCTCATAGAAAATCCTTTAGGACAACAATAGCTCTTAAATGGAGCAGGGCTGGTGTGTGTGTGTGTGTGTGTGTGTGTGTGTGTGTGTGTGTGTGTGTGTGTGTGTGTGTGTGTGTGTGTGTGTGTGTGTGTGTGTGTGTGTATTGTAAACGGAGCGGTGCTGATGGCTGAGCAGAGGGGTGATGAGGGCCGTGACTTGAGGGCCCAGGAATGGAGGCAGGGAGAGATAAGAGATCCATGGTTAAACACAGAGCAGAGAACAGACATGTCAGAGCATCCATTACGGTCCGCCGTATCACCCTCCCCACACCTGGCAGGCAATTAGTGGCCTTCCGCAGCCACCAAGCTGGTTATTCTTACACGATTAATCACAGTGGCCGGTCATTTTCAGCTCTTAACTTCCAAACTAATCGGTGTGTGAGAGAGAGGGAGAGAGAGGGAAAGGTTGAGCGAGAACATTGATGTAATGAAATTAATGAAAAGTACACCAATCAGACTGTGACTCAGAGCAATCAGGGCTCAAGAGTGCGTGTGATCGCTCACTGGCTGCGTTGAGCTAATCATAACCACCGCCCTCACCGCGTTACCCCTCCAATCACCCACAGCCTCAATCCTCCTCAACCCTCAGATGAATCTGCCAGGACCCCAGGAGAGGGCAAACAGGGGGACGGGGAATGCAGGTCTACGTCTGAAGCGGTTACTACGGTAACGACCTTCAGTAGGTCATACCACTTCATCATCTAGACCCAGAGTGATTGGGCTCTGATTGGTGTCAGCTGTTTGAGGAGGACCATCATGTATTTTCGTCATTGGTGTTGCTAAGGAAACGACACGCTGAACACATTCCGTCTTCATCATGGTGTCATGACCTTGGGGTTCTGGTCCAGTTGTAGATCTATGTTCTATAGTGTTGTTCTAGTGAAATGTCATTCACACTGAGGCCACCCAGCTACTCTCAGCCCCAGTCAGTACTATGACTGAGTGACTGGACTGTCAACCTACAGTAAGAACATTCTCCAACATTCTCTAACAGACTAAAACAATTTCCAGAGAACAAACCTCCAGTTAAGCATTTTAAAATCACCAACAACAGTGTGTATTTACATAACTGACATTAACTAAACCAAGGACACTGAGAAAACTGAAGGTCAGAGCTGCTCTACTTCACCTGCTGAACTAAGGACCTCCAGCCTTGGGCTGGTGATCTACTACACTCATTTCAGCCTTGGGCTGGTGATCTACTACACTCATTTCAGCCTTGGGCTGGTGATCTACTACACTCATTTCAGCCTTGGGCTGGTGATCTACTACACTCATTTCAGCCTTGGGCTGGTGATCTACTACACTCATTTCAGCCTTGGGCTGGTGATCTACTACACTCATTTCAATCTATGATTTTGCACGATATTCCAAATGCCTGTATCGTAAGAATCAAGGTTTTGTTATTTTTATGTGCTTTTGTCTGCTCATGTTGTATTTTTGGTCTCGTCTCCTTTGTTCCTTCTGTGCACCTCTCCATTTACACCAGAGGTCTGTATATAATGAAGAGAAGCACGTCTCCGCACGAACAATGGGAGTCGTTGTCCCAAAAGCGGGAAGGTGACAATCTTGGGTCCAAAATAAGTCCATAGAAACTCATTGGCCTATTTTGGACAGAATTCAGCGACAGTGAAACCTCTCGCTTCACCTCTTCCTCTCTGGTTTACACACCAAGCCCCTCCCCCTTCCTCTCACACCAAGCCCCTCCCCCTGCCTCTCACACCAAGCCCCTCCCTCTCACACCAAGCCCCTCCCTCTCACACCAAGCCCCTCCCCCTGCCTCTCACACCAAGCCCCTCGCCCCTGCCTCTCACGCCAAGCCCCTCGCCCCTGCCTCTCACGCCAAGCCCCTCGCCCCTGCCTCTCACACCAAGCCCCTCGCCCCTGCCTCTCACACCAAGCCCCTCGCCCCTGCCTCTCACACCAACAAAGTAGAGATCACATCTTCCTCTCTGACAAGCGGATTCACCTCACTATTTGCATTTAAGGTTTAGTCCAGAAAAACCTGTCATATGGACACCAGAACACACTGAATCCTTTTACTGGAAGAGAAGTTGACTTCTCCAGCGATACCCTTTTAACTCCTCAAACTGATCTCAGAGCAGTGTCGTACAATTACATCCTTATGTTAATCACATGACTTTTACATTAGAATGTAATCCTATATTGGTACGTTCACACTGGTTTTCTGAGAGACAACAGAATAGGGCTCTTAGAAGCGATGTGTGTGAACACGGACACTAGATTTACCATGGCTTGGTGATAAGACAACATTCCATTCTATGATTAGTGTCTGTGTGCCTGTCTGTCGGTGCCAGGGAGACCCAATCTCCACTTTATTTATCCATATGGAAGATGAACACTGGACTAAATCATGAGGGAATGACCTCGTGTCCGAGGTTACAGAAGTATGTTTGTATAAGCAAGCAGTAAATGAACTAGAGCCAGATATTTGGCACCATGTAAATCTTGATGTCTGTTGCATGAGAGCAGAATGAGTCTTTGTATATCTGTTCTTCATCACACAGGCCTGTTTATTGGGTTTTAACTCCACACGGTTGGCTGACTGTTAACACTCCATTACTGCAGTAAATCAGCAATGATAAAGTTCAATTGTTTTGAAGAAATCTAAAAAGTCTCTTCTGATTAGAATAATTACCACGACAACAGACACCACTAAAACGAGAGTATCAAATGAACATTGATTGTGGAAAATGAATGCTCAGTTTGTCACGCGCGGCATTGTGGTACCGCCATCAGCATTTTAGCCAAAGACTGTTATAGATGTCTGGACGGTTTTATAAATATGCAATAAGCATAAAACACAATTATATAAGGAATTGGTAACTGGTTCTGAGAAATCAGGTGGGCCACTTGATTTCAACAGGACAAAGTGGACAGGCCAACATGCTGTTCAAACAGCTGGAGACAGAAGGGTGTGTTCATAACTACTCAACCTTGTTAGCAAATAGATCCAAGTTGGCTAAACGTGAACTATAAAGATTGAGACGCTGCCTTTTAGTAGAACACACAGTTCCCTTCGTGCTCTTCGTGCTCTTCGTGCTCATCGTGCTCATCGTGCTCATCGTGCTCACGCAGCGTTGGTTGTTGACTTGACCCCTGAACTCCAACTGGTAAACATTAAGGTCAGGACTGAAGAGCTGTGTTCTACTGTGAAGTCAGCTGTACTCTGGGTAAACTAAAGTCCTCCTCAGGTCAAAACAAGACGCTGCCATGTTCATGTCACGGTGAAGACCACAGGCCAGGAGCAATCACACACACACACACACACACACACACACACACACACACACACACACACACACACACACACACACACACACACACACACACACACACACACACACACACACACACACACACTACCCCCTCACTGAATTCCCCCATCCATCCCTCCACCATCTAGACGTGTGGTTTATTCCAGGCCCCAGGCTGTTGTAGAAGGTTAGGTGGGTGATGATTTATAGAATAGCATGTTGTTGGTGTGTATGTTGGATGAAACCCAGGACCCACATTCATATACATGTTTATGTAATGACTTTGAGATGAAATGTGTTAGATGTAGGCTGTGTGGAAACAGATGTATCCTTGGAATTCCCCCAGACCCTTTTAATCCATGCTTCTGAGAGTGTTTGTGCTCAGGAATGAGTGAGGTAAACACAGTTAGTTAACACTACACCCACTAGCTGAGGAGCATTGGGCTGATTCTCCTCCAGGGTGGAGTGTAGTGTAGTGTAGTGTAGTGTAGTGTAGTGTAGGGAGGGAGATGAAATGTAAAGGGATGTTCTGACAGGAGACTCTACTTCACACACGCTTCCATCATCATTAAACAATGAGTTGTTTGTTTAGTAAGAGGATAAACAGTGTATCAACGGAGAACAAGATACAGATAGTATCATTATTAAATTATCACTATTTCTTTATGTAAGGAAAGCCTTTTAAAAATCAGCCCAGTAGATGTCCTGGCAAAACATTCACCTGGAAAATGTCTGATAGTTAACGGAGAAGAATAGAAACGTTCAGCAGGTACAGTAGTTAGCAGAGACTTCAACACTACAACAAATTAACAATTCAAAGATACGTTAAGGAAACGGACCAGGTCAACTACTGTAGACCTTGTAGAACAAGCTCCACCCTTCTCCAGGCATGTCATCTCCCTCTAGCCCCACCCCAAGAGGCATTAACATGTCATCTCCCTCTAGCCCCACCCCAAGAGACACATTAACAAACCGGGGTTTGTTGTTAACTGACTTGCCTAGTTTAAAAAGCTTACCGTAGCCCCACCCCAAGAGACATTAACAAACCGGGGTTTGTTGTTAACTGACTTGCCTAGTTTAAAAAGCTTACCGTAGCCCCACCCCAAGAGACATTATTCAGAGCCAGGAACAAACACGCCCACACAACTACAAGGTTTATTACACTTTATACTGGAATATAACCCAGAGAGGAACTGAAAGGAATGAGACAGGAAGTGGAGGACGTCGACTACAGCGATGATATTTATCTACATGGAGGAATCCTGTCAGTCCACTACACAGCTGCTGGGGGAGACGGCTCGAGCCAGCTGCTGCACGGAGACGGCTCGAGCCAGCTGCTGCACGGAGACGGCTCGAGCCAGCTGCTGCACGGAGACGGCTCGAGCCAGCTGGGGGGGGAGACGGCTCGAGCCAGCTGGGGGGGGAGACGGCTCGAGCCAGCTGGGGGGGGAGACGGCTCGAGCCAGCTGGGGGGGGAGACGGCTCGAGCCAGCTGGGGGGGGAGACGGCTCGAGCCAGCTGGGGGGGGAGACGGCTCGAGCCAGCTGGGGGGGGAGACGGCTCGAGCCAGCTGGGGGGGGAGACGGCTCGAGCCAGCTGGGGGGGGAGACGGCTCGAGCCAGCTGGGGGGGGAGACGGCTCGAGCCAGCTGGGGGGGAGACGGCTCGAGCCAGCTGGGGGGGGAGACGGCTCGAGCCAGCTGGGGGGGGAGACGGCTCGAGCCAGCTGGGGGGGGAGACGGCTCGAGCCAGCTGGGGGGGAGACGGCTCGAGCCAGCTGGGGGGGAGACAGCTCGAGCCAGCTGCTGCACGGAGACAGCTCGAGCCAGCTGCTGCACGGAGACAGCTCGAGCCAGCTGCGGGGAGACTGTCTGTCCCAAATAGAACCCTATTCAGTGCACTCTTTTTGAACCAGGGCCCAATTGGGACACAGGCAGTGAGAGTCAGTCTTAGGCGTGACCAATCAGGAGGCCAACACTGCTATACCAAGCTCCATAATAGACAGGCTTGGGAGGGAGACGGGGGATTGAGAGAGCTGGAGGGACTGAAGGAGACAGAGGGCCAGGGGAAAAAGGTGACCCAGTCAGTCACAGGTGTAGTCTAACAGGATACAGGACTGGAGCAGAGGAGCTCTGACACTCATTCATCTGACACACACAGTTAAACCCCCAGAGCCCCTGGCCAACCAATTAAATACAGTGAAGAGGGCCTCGTCTGACTTGCGACCCCCCCTCCTCCTCTGCAGCTCTAACTCCATACTGAGCAGGTCATTCACTGTTAAGGGCTTTTCCTCAGGAGAATAGGGACACACACGTCTGTATAATGTGTGTGGAAGCCGCCCAGACATGAGATTTCCCCACGGCGATCAAACACAATGTTGCAACACCACTGCAACCACACACACACACACACACACACACGTCACGGAAGTTAAGGAGACTTAATTACAGTAGAACTCCAAATGGATTCATGCATTATACAGAGAATAAACATCCGATTCAAATTCAGGGATTTTTATAGTTTCTTTTGAAGATTTCTGAAGCAGGGTTGGACACAATGAACTCACACAGCTGGTCTGTTTGTCATGTGTGGGTGGGTCCGGTGGTTGTGTGCACTCTTCCTATGTACTTCCATGTGTGTTCCTTTCTGTGAGTGGTGTTCCTATAAGAACAAACAGCTTCTCTTCATCACTTGTATACGTGTGTAAGTTTGTGTGTGTGTGTGTGTGTGTGCGCGCGCGCGTCAATGCCTGCTGTTCCGAGACCAACAGTTTGTTTTTCCCCTCGGTTGCCTCCTAGCGCGTGTGTGTGTGTGTGTGTGTGTGTGTCCGTCCTTCCGGACTGTGTGTCTTCCACCATGGCACATCCACACCATTAGGCAGAAATCAGGACACTGTGATAGATGCATGTGTTCACCGCGATAGGATGATTTAATGAACCGCGCGTGCATACACACACACACACACACACACACAGAACACAGAGACACAAGCCGAGGCCATCCATCCATCACCAGGCCAGTCCTCCATCCATCCATCACCAGGCCAGTCCTCCATCCATCCATCACCAGGCCAGTCCTCCATCCATCCATCACCAGGCCAGTCCTCCATCCATCCATCACCAGGCCAGTCCTCCATCCATCCATCACCAGGCCAGTCCTCCATCCATCCATCACCAGGCCAGTCCTCCATCCATCACCAGGCCAGTCCTCCATCCATCACCAGGCCAGTCCTCCATCCATCACCAGGCCAGTCCTCCATCCATCCATCACCAGGCCAGTCCTCAGCAGCCATTTAGAAAGGTCTCAGGCACAAAACAGACTAAGAGAACACAGCACACTGGCCAACACAGACTGGAACATTCCACTACCACTCTTCGTCTCTCTCCCCCTCTCAATCCTCAGACTAGTAAACTCCCTGTTGGCTTTTCAGACAGACAGTGAGTCAGAGAGATGTTGCTAATTTTGGCTATTGATTAACCCACTGGCTGAGCAGGAGGACAGTGATGAAAGAAAATCTCTCCCTTTAGTCTGTCTGCTCCTCTCGCTCGCTCTCCACCTCAGTCCCTACCCCTCCACCGTCAGCCCCTCCACCGTCAGCCCCTCCCCATCTCTCCTGTCCGTCTGAAGACAGACGGAGATGTGGAACCAGATAAAACAGAATTAAATTAAGCCAAGAGAGAGTTCTCAATGGCACTGCGCTGGTGGGAGCCATTGATTTCCAATGCCATAAGAAACCTCTTATGAGTTGTAACAGCTTGTTGGACAGAGACACGGAGATGCCTCTAACAGAGAGAAGAGAGAGATTATCTAGACAGAAGGTCGACATTGGATAGAATATAATACGTTACATCGAGGGGTTAAGAGTGTGGAGGTAGTATAGCGGGAGACTGAAAGAAAGCGAATGGAGCATTCTGGGAAACTCAGGTAGATTTCCTGCAAGTAATGAGGCAAATCTGGCAACCCCAGAAACTCAACTCAGGCCACAGACACTATAACAGCAGCCCTAGGAACAGTTGAGGGGTCTATTTAAGAGCAGCCCTAGGAACAGTTGAGGGGGTCTATTTAAGAGCAGCCCTAGGAACAGTTGAGGGGTCTATTTAAGAGCAGCCCTAGGAACAGTTGAGGGGACTATTTAAGAGCAAGCAGCCCTAGGAACAGTTGAGGGGTCTATTTAAGAGCAGCCCTAGGAACAGTTGAGAGGTCTATTTAAGAGCAGCCCTAGGAACAGTTGAGGGGTCTATTTAAGAGCAGCCCTAGGAACAGTTGAGGGGTCTATTTAAGAGCAAGCAGCCCTAGGAACAGTTGAGGGGTCTATTTAAGAGCAGCCCTAGGAACAGTTGAGGGGTCTATTTAAGAGCAGCCCTAGGAACAGTTGAGGGGACTATTTCTAGCCTGCTAAGTTCTACGGTTCCTGATGAAACACCAGAACTGAGACATTCAGCAGATTCCTGACAATGATACCCTTCACTAGAAGAGTCCAGTCAGATGGACTTCTACCATACAGGAGGAATAATCAGCTATGAAGAGAGCGAGAGCGTGAGACATTATTTCTCCCTGGATATAGTATTGCTTTAAAGTATTATTGTTATTCTCATTAATATTGTTGTTGTTGTTGCTGTTAAATGGTAATCCCATTTCCACTACTACTATTTCTGTTGGTCCCACCATTTTGTTATATGTATACTTTGACAATGTAATAAATTTAACTTGACCATGTCAATAAAGTCTATTGAATTGAGAGCCAGGGTGAAGAGATATGAATCTGTTCTGTATTAGAGCCCGCCTGTCATACCAGTGGTGTAAAGTACTGAAGTAAAAATACTTAAGTATTACTTAGTCGTTTTTTGGGGTGTCTGTCATTTACTATTTACATTTTTGACAACTTTTACTTCACTACATTCTTAAAGAAAATGTATTTTTTACCCCTTACATTTTCCCTGACACCTAAAAGTACTGGTTACATTTGGAATGCTTAACAGGACAGGGAAATTGTCTAATTCGCCCACTTATCAAGAGAACATCCCTGGTCATCCCTACTACCTCTGATCTGGCGGACTCACTAAACACACATGCTTCGTTTGTAAATTATGTCTGAGTGTTGAACTGTGACCCTGACTAGCCGTAAATACATTTTTTTTAAGAAAGAAAATTGTGTCTGGTTTGCTTAATATAAGACATTTGAAATGATTTACACTTTTACTTTTGATACATTTAAAACCAAATACGTTTACTCAAGTAGTATTTTACTGGGTGACTTCTGCTTGAGTCATTTTCTTTTAAGGTGTCTGTACTTCTACTCAAGTATGAAAATTGGGTACTTTATCCAACACGCAGTCATACCAGGGAACAGGAAGCCATGCATAGCAGACTTCCCAAGAGCACTGGGGCTTTCTCCTTTCCCTCCACTTCCTGGAAAGTAGGGGACTTTGGTCATACTTTAAATAACATGTCGATGTCTTTAAGCCCAGCAACAATGTGATCTAATCGTCCCACATTGAACCATACAAGGCACCTTTGTCAGCCCTGTGTCCATCGTGGAGTTGCTCTGACTGACCACATTATTTATAGTTCCAGCCCTGCATCATCACATAGGGGTGGTGTTGGGTAGACAAATCCAGCCCTGCATCATTACAGAGGGGTGGTGTTGGGTAGACAAATCCAGCCCTGCATCATTACAGAGGGGTGGTGTTGGGTAGACAAATCCAGCCCTGCATCATCACAGAGGGGTGGTGTTGGGTAGACAAATCCAGCCCTGCATCATCACAGAGGGGTGGTGTTGGGGAGACAAATCCAGCCCTGCATCATCACAGAGGGGTGGTGTTGGGTAGACAAATCCAGCCCTGCGTCATCACAGAGGGGTGTGTTGGGTAGACAAATCCAGCCCTGCATCATCACATAGGGGTGGTGTTGGGTAGACAAATCCAACCCTGCATCATCACAGAGGGGTGGTGTTGGGTCGTGCTACTGGGATGTAGACAAATCCAGCCCTGCATCATCACAGAGGGGTGGTGTTGGGGAGACAAATCCAGCACTGCATCATCACAGAGGGGTGGTATTGGGTCGTGCTACTGGGAAGTAGACAAATCCAGCCCTGCATCATTACAGAGGGGTGGTGTTGGGTCGTGCTACTGGGAAGTAGACAAATCCCTCCTGAGTCATTACACACAGAGAGACAGACAGAATATCTCCCTGTAGTTGAGTGGGTTGAGTTACTGACGTGATCTTCCTGTCTGGGTTGGCGCCCCCCCTTGGTTTGTGCTGTGGTGGAGACCTTTGTGGGCTATACTCGGCCTTGTCTCAGGATTGTAAGTTGGTGGTTGAGGATATCCCTCTAGTGGTGCGGGGGCTGTGCTTTGGCAAAGTGGGTGGGGTTATATCCTTCCTGTTTGGCCCTGTCCGGGGGTTTCTTCGGATGGGGCCACAGTGTCTCCTGACCGCTCCTGTCTCAGCCTCCAGTATTTATGCTGCAGTAGTTTATGTGTTGGGGGGCTAGGGTCAGTTGGTTATACCTGGAGTACTTCTCCTGTCTTATCCAGTGTCCTGTGTGAATTTAAGTATGCTCTCTCTAATTCTCTCGTTCTCTCTGAGAACCTGAGCCCTAGGACCATACGTCAGGACTACCGGGCATGCTGACACCTTGCTGTCCCCAGTCCGCCTGGCCTTGCTGCTATTCCAGTTTCAACTGTTCTGCCTGCGGTTACGAAACCCCTACCTGTCCCAGACCTGCTGTTTTCAACTCTTAATGATCGGCTATGAAAAGCCAACAGATTTATTCCTGATTTATTATTTGACCATGCTTGTCATTTATGAACATTTTGAAAATCTTGGCTCTCTCTAATTTTCTCCTTCTCTCTTTCTTTCTCTCGGAGGACCTGAGCCCTAGGACCATACGTCGGGACTACCGGCCGTGGTGACTCCTTGCTGTCCCCAGTCCGCCTGGCCTTGCTGCTATTCCAGTTTCAACTGTTCTGCCTGCGGTTACGAAACCCCTACCTGTCCCAGACCTGCTGTTTTCAACTCTTAATGATCGGCTATGAAAAGCCAACAGATTTATTCCTGATTTATTATTTGACCATGCTTGTCATTTATGAACATTTTGAAAATCTTGGCTCTCTCTAATTTTCTCCTTCTCTCTTTCTTTCTCTCGGAGGACCTGAGCCCTAGGACCATACGTCGGGACTACCGGCCGTGGTGACTCCTTGCTGTCCCCAGTCCGCCTGGCCTTGCTGCTATTCCAGTTTCAACTGTTCTGCCTGCGGTTATGGAACCCCTACCTGTCCCAGACCTGCTGTTTTCAACTCTTAATGATCGGCTATGAAAAGCCAACAGATTTATTCCTGATTATTATTTGACCATGCTTGTCATTTATGAACATTTTGAAAATCTTGGCTCTCTCTAATTTTCTCCTTCTCTCTTTCTTTCTCTCGGAGGACCTGGGCCCTAGGACCATGCGTCGGGACTGCCGCCCGTGGTGACTCCTTGCTGTCCCCAGTCCGCCTGGCCTTGCTGCTATTCCAGTTTCAGCTGTTCTGCCTGCGGTTATGGAACCGCCACCTGTCCCAGACCTGTTGTTTTTCAACTCTTAATGATCAGCTATGAAAAGCCAACTGAAAATTATTCATGATTATTATTTGACCATGCTTGTCACTTATGAACATTTTTGAACATCTTGGCATAGTTCTGTTATAATCTCCACCCGGCACAGCCAGAAGAGGACTGGCCACCCCTCATAGCCTGGTTCCTCTCTAGGTTTCTTCCTAGGTTTTGGCCTTTCTAGGGAGTTTTTCCTAGCCACCGTGCTTCTACACCTGCATTACTAGCTGTTTGGGGTTTTAGGCTGGGTTTCTGTACAGCACTTCGAGATATTAGCTGATGTACGAAGGGCTATATAAAATAAAATTGATTGATTGAATTGATAGTTCCCTGTGTTTGCTGACTCCAGGTGGGCGTTTCCCGCTGGACTCAGCAGTAGTCCAGTAGTCTACATTACAGTATCTCTGGGCTCAGAAGTAGTCCAGTAGTCTACATTACAGTATCTCTGGACTCAGCAGTAGTCTACATTACAGTATCTCTGGACTCAGCAGTAGTCTACATTACAGTATCTCTGGACTCAGCAGTAGTCTACATTACAGTATCTCTGGACTCAGCAGTAGTCTACATTACAGTATCTCTGGACTCAGCAGTAGTCTACATTACAGTATCTCTGGACTCAGCAGTAGTCTACATTACAGTATCTCTGGACTCAGCAGTAGTCTACATTACAGTATCTCTGGACTCAGCAGTAGTCTACATTACAGTATCTCTGGACTCAGCAGTAGTCTACATTACAGTATCTCTGGACTCAGCAGTAGTCTACATTACATTATCTCTGGACTCAGCAGTAGTCTACATTACAGTATCTCTGGACTCAGCAGTAGTCTACATTACAGTATCTCTGGGCTCAGCAGTAGTCTACATTACAGTATCTCTGGACTCAGCAGTAGTCCAGTAGTCTACATTACAGTATCTCTGGACTCAGCAGTAGTCTACATTACAGTATCTCTGGACTCAGCAGTAGTCCAGTAGTCTACATTACAGTATCTCTGGACTCAGCAGTAGTCTACATTACAGTATCTCTGGACTCAGCAGTAGTCTACATTACAGTATCTCTGGACTCAGCAGTAGTCTACATTACAGTATCTCTGGACTCAGCAGTAGTCTACATTACAGTATCTCTGGACTCAGCAGTAGTCTACATTACATTATCTCTGGACTCAGCAGTAGTCTACATTACAGTATCTCTGGACTCAGCAGTAGTCTACATTACAGTATCTCTGGGCTCAGCAGTAGTCTACATTACAGTATCTCTGGACTCAGCAGTAGTCCAGTAGTCTACATTACAGTATCTCTGGACTCTGCAGTAGTCTACATTACAGTATCTCTGGACTCAGCAGTAGTCCAGTAGTCTACATTACAGTATCTCTGGACTCAGCAGTAGTCTACATTACAGTATCTCTGGACTCAGCAGTAGTCTACATTACAGTATCTCTGGACTCAGCAGTAGTCTACATTACAGTATCTCTGGACTCAGCAGTAGTCTACATTACAGTATCTCTGGACTCAGCAGTAGTCTACATTACAGTATCTCTGGACTCAGCAGTAGTCTACATTACAGTATCTCTGGACTCAGCAGTAGTCTACATTACAGTATCTCTGGACTCAGCAGTAGTTGAGTGTCTACATTACAGTATCTCTGGACTCGGCAGTAGTCTACATTACAGTATCTCTGGACTCAGCAGTAGTCTACATTACATTATCTCTGGACTCAGCAGTAGTCTACATTACAGTATCTCTGGACTCAGCAGTAGTTAAGTGTCTACATTACAGTATCTCTGGACTCAGCAGTAGTCTACATTACAGTATCTCTGGGCTCAGCAGTAGTTGAGTGTCTACATTACAGTATCTCTGGACTCAGCAGTAGTCTACATTACATTATCTCTGGACTCAGCAGTAGTCTACATTACATTATCTCTGGACTCAGCAGTAGTCTACATTACAGTATCTCTGGGCTCAGCAGTAGTTGAGTGTCTACATTACAGTATCTCTGGACTCAGCAGTAGTTGAGTGTCTACATTACAGTATCTCTGGACTCAGCAGTAGTTAAGTGTCTACATTACAGTATCTCTGGACTCAGCAGTAGTCTACATTACAGTATCTCTGGACTCAGCAGTAGTTGAGTAGTCTACATTACAGTATCTCTGGACTCAGCAGTAGTTGAGCGTCTACATTACAGTATCTCTGGACTCAGCAGTAGTTGAGTGTCTACATTACAGTATCTCTGGACTCAGCAGTAGTCTACATTACAGTCTCTAAGCTCAGCAGTAGTTGAGTGTCTACATTACAGTATCTCTGGACTCAGCAGTAGTCTACATTACAGTATCTCTGGACTCAGCAGTAGTCTACATTAGAGTATCTCTGAGGAACTAATGTAACTCTGTTTCCACTCCTCCTGTCTCTTCTGTCTCTCCTCTACCTCTCCCGCTCTGTATCTCATCCCTTTCCACTCTCTTCCCTTTCCTCTCTTCTGTTCATTAAGCTATGCTAACTCAGTAATACAGGAATCTGTAACACAGACAGCCTGGGCCTGCCTCTCAGATATCAACACACACTAACCCTTCACATTGGCAACATCAGACAGCCTGGGCCTGCCTCTCAGATATCAACACACACTAACCCTTCCCATTGGCAACATCAGACAGCCTGAGCCTACCTCTCAGATATCAATACACACTAACCCTTCCCATTGGCAACATCAGACAGCCTGGGCCTGCCTCTCAGATATCAATACACACTAACCCTTCCCATTGGCAACATCAGACAGCCTGGGCCTGCCTCTCAGATATCAATACACACTAACCCTTCACATTGGCAACATCAGACAGCCTGGGCCTGCCTCTCAGATACCAATACACACTAACCCTTCCCATTGGCAACATCAGACAGCCTGGGCCTGCCTCTCAGATATCAACACACACTAACCCTTCCCATTGGCAACATCAGACAGCCTGGGCCTGCCTCTCAGATACCAATACACACTAACCTTTCCCATTGGCAACATCAGACAGCCTGGGCCTGCCTCTCAGATATCAACACACACTAACCCTTCCCATTGGCAACATCAGACAGCCTGGGCCTACCTCTCAGATATCAATACACACTAACCCTTCCCATTGGCAACATCAGACAGCCTGGGCCTGCCTCTCAGATATCAACACACACTAACCCTTCCCATTGGCAACATCAGACAGCCTGGGCCTGCCTCTCAGATATCAATACACACTAACCCTTCCCATTGGCAACATCAGACAGCCTGACTGGAGATGAATACAGTCTGGAGGTACAGGACTGAACACTGGGCGTTTCCATTCTACTGTGTAGTGATGCTGGAGCTAATGAGAGACTGTAGTGAAGGTAACTGGTTTTACACAACGACACAATCCTCCACGACACAGCCCTCCACGACACAGCCCTCCACGACACAAATACACAGCCCTCCACGACACAAATACACAGCCCTCCACGACACAAATACACAGCCCTCCACGACACAAATACACAGCCCTCCACGACACAAATACACAGCCCTCCACGACACAAATACACAGCCCTCCACGACACAATGACACAGGTCTACACACATATTCATTCCTTGTGAACACTTGTTGCATGGCAAAGTTCTGATTCCGATTCCACACACAAATGGAACACAATGGCTAATCTTTAACTTTTCATGGCATTGCGGAGTTGCATTGACACACACGTTTGACTAAACACACACATTCCTGAGAGGAGGCCTGTTCATAGTAGACACACATTATTATGGAGAAAACCCAGATAAGAGACGTGCTTGGCCACCACTGGCATCATGTGATTATGTGGGGGTAAGGCTATTGGCTCATACAGGGATATGGGGGAAGGGTTGTATCATACACTGGACACACAGTGGATTGGCAGTCTGACAACCTTGACAACAGATCACGTGTAAATGAGCTACTCAGGTACAACCAGGGATGAGAGTTTATCCTAGTCAGGTCACATGGTCAGGTGAAACTCCTAGTCCTAGTCATAACCAGTCTTAGTACTGACAACAGAAGGCCCTAGTCATAACCAGTCTTAGTACTGACAACAGAAGGTCCTAGTCATAACCAGAGTCTTAGTACTGACAACAGAAGGTCCTAGTCATAACCAGAGACTTAGTACTGACAACAGAAGGTCCTAGTCATAACCAGTCTTAGTACTGACAACAGAAGGTCCTAGTCATAACCAGTCTTAGTACTGACAACAGAAGGTCCTAGTCATAACCAGTCTTAGTACTGACAACAGAAGGTCCTAGTCATAACCAGTCTTAGTACTGACAACAGAAGGTCCTAGTCATAACCAGTCTTAGTACTGACAACAGAAGGTCCTAGTCATAACCAGAGTCTTAGTACTGACAGTGTCTGGAGTCAATATGGCCTCTCTTGTTAGATGACCTGGTCAGACTGGTGTACTGACACTATGTGGGAGTCTGGGTTAGTAAAGTGTTTGACCTGGTCTAAGCTTTATCATGTGACAAGTCTAACCTGGTAAGAGGTTGATAGGGGTCGTGAACCCAGCTCCTGCTGTGACAGATCCGCTCCAGGTCCCAAGATTAAGTGACTGAAGAGTCTGACTTGCATTGTGAGAAGCCACCATGTTGAAAGTGATCTGATGTTTCTGTCCAGTCAGACAGTCTAACAGCTACTGTGTGAAACATAAGGAAGATCAATTGCATACCCTGATTCCCCTCTCCTCATTTCCTTATCAAAACCCATTGGATGAGAAAGCCAGAGGTCCCTCCCTTCTGACCTTCTCCTCCAATGGGTTTTGAGGAGGTGGCGACACAGCTCACAAAAATCCAAAGTAGAAGAACAGAGAGTCAGCTGAAAACATACCAGATAACTCCCCTAGTCCAGAGGAGAGTCCCGCTCCCCTAGTCCAGAGGAGAGTCCCGCTCCCCTAGTCCAGAGGAGAGACCCGCTCCCCTAGTCCAGAGGAGAGACCCGCTCCCCTAGTCCAGAGGAGAGACCCGCTCCCCTAGTCCAGAGGAGAGACCCGCTCCCCTAGTCCAGAGGAGAGACCCGCTCCCCTAGTCCAGAGGAGAGACCCGCTCCCCTAGTCCAGAGGAGAGACCCACTCCCCTAGAGACCTACTGTACTCACACTGTTAGCCGTCAGCTCCTCTCACAGACCTAGACACAATAGCCAAGCCTTAGACTTGAGCTGTGGCTGTGTGTGAGGGGGTCAGAAACACAGCTCATTTCCATAATCAAGTTCAGGTGACTGATTCGATGATTTTGCCCTCTCCCCCTCTCATTGTTGAACTTATTAAAATCTTCACATTCCTGCTCGGGTCCACTGGCTGGCTGGCTAAAAACAAATGACTGAGTTATAGCCTGTTACAGTACAGAGCTCACAGACAGACAGGACTAGGACACAGCGCCTCTGTTGGGACCTGACAGAGAAACACTCCTCGGACACACTTGGCTGGTGATTAACAGCCAACTACTGTCCGTGGTCTTTCTCCTCCTCTGTCGTTCCCTCGTTCAGACACTGGTTTGTTTAGATGAACACCAATCCCTCGTTTCCACTGCCAGGCTCACTGACCCCAGAACTACCCGGCCGGTCCTTATAAGAGCCCTCAGCTGAGCCTGACCGCATATTTACACACACACTGAACATGGAACATCATGGTCACATGCTTGGACACACAAGCAGGAAGCCGGGTGGCAGTGTGGAACAGTGGAACCTAATCCTTCCTCACACATCATCAAGGAGAGAGAACCAGCACGTATCATCTCATTGTTACTGAGAGTAGAAGAGTTAGTCAGATAGCTTGAAGAGGAGGTTACTGTAGACCTGAGGAGGGCATGTATCATCTCATTGTTACTGAGAGTAGAAGAGTTAGTCAGATAGCTTGAAGAGGAGGTTACTGTAGACCTGAGGAGGGCATGTATCATCTCATTGTTACTGAGAGTAGAAGAGTTAGTCAGATAGCTTGAAGAGGAGGTTACTGTAGACCTGAGGAGGGCATGTATCATCTCATTGTTACTGAGAGTAGAAGAGTTAGTCATATAGCTTGATGAACGGTCTCTGTTGGGGAACGGGAAACTGTATCGCCCTGTAGAACCATAACATTCAGCTGGATTAACTGTCTCTGTTGGGGAATGGGAAACTGTATCGCCCTGTAAAACCATAACATTCAGCTAGCTTGATGAACGGTCTCTGTTGGGGAATGGGAAACTGTATCGCCCTGTAGAACCATAACATTCAGCTGGATTAACTGTCTCTGTTGTGGAATGGGAAACTGTACAGCCCTGTAAAACCATAACATTCAAGGACTACGTTTAACAATTTCACAGAACATTTTACAAAACCTATTGTGCTGTTGGTGGCGTCATTCTGTTACCAAACTGTGCATCTATACAGTGTTATTGTAAACCTCTCTCTCTCTCAGCCCTAGGACCATTTGGCCTGATGACTCCTTGCTGTCCCCAGTCCACCTGGTCGTGCTGCTGCTCCAGTTTCAACTGTTCTGCCTGCGGCTATGGAACCCTGACCTGTGCGCCGGACATGCTACCTGTCCCAGACCTGCTGTTTTCAACTCTCTAGAGACAGCAGGAGCCGTAGACATACTCTGAATGATCGGCTATGAAAAGCCAACTGACATTTACTCCTGAGGTGATGACCTGTTGCACCCTCGACACCCACTGTGATTATCATTATTTGACTCTGCTAGACATCTATGAACATTTGAACATCTTGGCCATGTTCTGTTATAATCTCCACCCGGCACAGCCAGAAGAGGACTGGCCTCCCCTCATAGCCTGGTTTCTTCCTAGGTTCCAGCCTTTCAGGGAATTCTTCCTAGCCACCGTGCATCTACAACACCATTGCTTGCTGTTTGGGGTTTTAGGCTGTGATTCTGTACAACACTTTGAGATATCAGCTGATGTACGAAGGGCTATATAAATACATTTGTTTGATTACATGAAGTTGTATGGTTTGTTAAACTTTTCAATCATTGGCTTTTGTTTAAGGCTAGGGGGCAGTATTCGGAAGTTTGGATGACTGAGGTGCCCAAAGTAAACTGCCTGTTACTCAGGCCCAAAAGCTAGGATATGCTAATGCATGGTAGTATTGGATAGAAAACACTCTAAAGTAAAATAAGGTCTGTGAGTATGACAGAACTGATTTGGCAGGCGAAACCCCGAGGACAATCCATCCAGGATTTTTTTATTTCTTTTTGAGGTCATTGAACTTTAATGCTTTTCTATGGGAAAGTCTAATAATTAGGACCCAGATTGCAGTTCATATGGCTTCCACTAGATGTCAACAGTCTTTAGAAATTGTCATGCTTGTTTTTTGAAAAATGAAGAATTATTCGTATTCTTTCGAAATATCGCTCAGAAGTACTCTAGTCTTTTGGCGCACGTGAATGAGTGCGTGCTCCTCGTTCTTTTTCTCCGGTATTGAACACATTTTATTCAGTCTAAAAATGTTATCGATTATTTGCATATTAGGGTACCTGAGGTTGGATTAGAAACATTGTTTGAATTGTTTGGACGAAGTTTACAGGTAACTTTTTAGATTCCTTTGAAGGCATGTTGGGCGAGTTGGAACAGGTGTATTTCTGAATCAAACACGCCAAATAAACTGACATTTTTGGGATATAAAGAAGGACTTTATCGAACAAAAACTACCATTCATTGTGTAACTGGGACCCTTTGGATTGCAAAAGGATGAAGATCTTCAAAAGGTAAGTGATTTATTTTATCGCTATTTTGAGTTTTGTGACACCTGTGCAGGTTATGAATTCATGTTAATGCAGGAAGTGGGTGAGGCGCTGTCCTCAGACGATCAAATGCTTACGCCGTAAAGCCCATTGTAAAATCGGACAAAGCGGTTCGATTACCAAGATTCTAAGCTAAAGAATGGTGTATAACACTTGTATTTTTATGAATGTTTAATATTACTACTTTTGTTTTTTGAATTTCGCGCTCTGCAATTTCACCGGATGTTGTCGAGGTGGGACGCTAGCGTCCCAATGATCCGCAAGAAGTTAACATACATCTTAAAGTGAAAAACCTGAGTTAACGTCACTGTTACCTTTGAATTGACCCTGATCAAATGAGTCAGTTAACCAGGTCCAGAGAGATCCCACAGACCGGCGTCGGTCCACGGACCTGAGACTGATTAACTCTACTCTAGAGTCTACATGTTTCAATTCCATTTCAGTTCAATCAATTCAGTTCATTTAAATCACACTTTCCAAATTCCAATTAATCCCCTAAATGAATTGCACTGACATGGAATTAACCCATGATCCTCTATTTAATGACAGTAGCCAGGCTCCAGCCAGCCAGAGGGCATGGGGCTGGCATTGGCCCTGCCCATAGACCTGTAATGCTATTGACATCCTGCCCAGTGTCCAGCCATCCACTATACAGGGGTACAAATGGCATGTGTATGTGCGTACTGGCACAGGCTGGCTGTGGTGCTGGCCATAGACTAAGTCCCTGGCACCAAACCCTGTGTCTGGGTGTCAGGTGGGGAATGTTTAATCCAGGTCAAATGCACATTAAAAACTCACAGCTGTAGCTGCATGGACACGGACACACACACTGTTCGGTTCTAAATAAAGAGTAAAAACTCACGGACGATCAGTAAAGCTCAAACCATGTTTATTCACCCAAAGGGTCAGACAGCTGAACAGACCAAGACATCTTCACACTGGTATTTAAGCCTTCCTCCTCTGCCCAGTCTCCTCCTTACACATCTGAACAGCCAATCCATCTCTGTTGCTAGGCAGAACTTTAGTGATATCTGTTCTTCCTCACATCATCTGACCTGAATTCAGCCCCAAATTCCTCCCTCTTCCCCACAGGATCCCTGACGTCTAACAATAACATATTCTGACAATGTAAACATTCTCCATTCCCCTGTCTCCCTCAGTGACATGAATAAGGATATTTCATATTTTCACGTTTTCACGTTTTGAAGTCAGAACCCATCAACACACAGACAATTCTCTTAACTACAGTACATGACCTTCATTTGACAAACATTATTTGAAAGAACAATCATGTGATGTGGACATGCGTGGATGACCACAACTGAAAAGGACATTGTCTATTTTAAAGTCACACATTAGTCATACTGTGTACTCAGGGGAAAAGCGTATTTTATACACAGACCGTGATCAGCCATACAGAAATGAGTTTACATAGACAGAAAAGCCCTGGATCACACAGAGAAGTTAACCACCATATTTGTAATTGATGCACCCTTCACTTATGGGGGTTTGAGTGGGTTCTGGGAAGATGAGATGTCAGTCAGTCACACACACCGCTGTGCAGCAATCAGGGACAATCATCACTTGACGAAGAGGACAGAGCCAACAAGACTCAGTCAGAAGACTCTTCAAATACAACCCAGAGAATGACAGCCCTCAGCATGGGGTCATGACAGAAACACAGTGTGTATGTGTGTGTGTGTGTGTGTGTGTCAGATAAATGTGTTCATTATTCCTGCTCAGAGGGGATGACAGAGACGGGTTGGATTATTGTCTGTCTGATGTCAGCAGATCTGGTTAAGGTAGGATGTGCTGCTTGCAAGCCTAACACTCTCTGTAATCTAGGGTAACAGGGACAAGCCTAACACTCTCTGTAATGTAGGGTAACAGGGACAAGCCTAACACTCTCTGTAATGTAGGGTAACAGGGACAAGTCTAACACTCTAATGTAGGGTAACAGGGGCAAGCCTAACACTCTCTGTAATGTAGGATAACAGGGACAAGCCTAACACTCTAATGTAGGGTAACAGGGACAAGCCTAACACTCTCTGTAATGTAGGGTAACAGGGACGAGCCTAACACTCTCTGTAATCTAGGGTAACAGGGACGAGCCTAACACTCTCTGTAATGTAGGGTAACAGGGACGAGCCTAACACTCTCTGTAATGTAAGGTAACAGGGGCGAGCCTAACACTCTCTGTAATGTAGGGTAACAGGGGCGAGCCTAACACTCTGTAATGTAGGGTAACAGGGACAAGCCTAACACTCTGTAATGTAGGGTAACAGGGACGAGCCTAACACTCTCTGTAATGTAGGGTAACAGGGGCGAGCCTAACACTCTGTAATGTAGGGTAACAGGGACAAGCCTAACACTCTGTAATGTAGGGTAACAGGGACGAGCCTAACACTCTCTGTAATCTAGGGTAACAGGGACAAGCCTAACACTCTCTGTAATGTAGGGTAACAGGGACAAGCCTAACACTCTCTGTAATGTAGGGTAACAGGGGCAAGCCTAACACTCTCTGTAATGTAGGGTAACAGGGACAAGCCTAACACTCTCTGTAATGTAGGGTAACAGGGACAAGCCTAACACTCTCTGTAATGTAGGGTAACAGGGACAAGCCTAACACTCTCTGTAATGTATGGTAACAGGGACAAGCCTAACACTCTCTGTAATGTAGGGTAACAGGGACAAGCCTAACACTCTCTGTAATGTAGGGTAACAGGGACAAGCCTAACACTCTCTGTAATGTAGGGTAACAGGGACAAGCCTAACTCTCTGTAATGTAGGGTAACAGGGACAAGCCTAACACTCTCTGTAATGTAGGGTAACAGGGACAAGCCTAACACTCTCTGTAATGTAGGGTAACAGGGACAAGCCTAACACTCTCTGTAATGTAGGGTAACAGGGACGAGCCTAACACTCTGTAATGTAGGGTAACAGGGGCGAGCCTAACACTCTCTAATGTAGGGTAACAGGGACGAGCCTAACACTCTCTGTAATCTAGGGTAACAGGGACGAGCCTAACACTCTCTGTAATGTAGGGTAACAGGGACAAGCCTAACACTCTCTGTAATGTAGGGTAACAGGGACAAGCCTAACACTCTCTGTAATGTAGGGTAACAGGGACAAGCCTAACACTAATGTAGGGTAACAGGGACAAGCCTAACACTCTCTGTAATGTAGGGTAACAGGGACAAGCCTAACACTCTCTGTAATGTAGGGTAACAGGGACAAGCCTAACACTCTCTGTAATGTAGGGTAACAGGGACAAGCCTAACACTCTCTGTAATGTAGGGTAACAGGGACAAGCCTAACACTCTCTGTAATGTAGGGTAACAGGGACAAGCCTAACACTCTCTGTAATGTAGGGTAACAGGGACAAGCCTAACACTCTCTGTAATGTAGGGTAACAGGGGACAAGCCTAACACTCTCTGTAATGTAGGGTAACAGGGCAAGCCTAACACTCTCTGTAATGTAGGGTAACAGGGACAAGCCTAACACTCTCTGTAATGTAGGGTAACAGGGACAAGCCTAACACTCTCTGTAATGTAGGGTAACAGGGACAAGCCTAACACTCTCTGTAATGTAGGGTAACAGGGACAAGCCTAACACTCTCTGTAATGTAGGGTAACAGGGACAAGCCTAACACTCTCTGTAATGTAGGGTAACAGGGACAAGCCTAACACTCTCTGTAATGTAGGGTAACAGGGACAAGCCTAACACTCTCTGTAATGTAGGGTAACAGGGGCAAGCCTAACACTCTCTGTAATGTAGGGTAACAGGGACAAGCCTAACACTCTCTGTAATGTAGGGTAACAGGGACAAGCCTAACACTCTCTGTAATGTAGGGTAACAGGGACAAGTCTAACACTCTCTGTAATGTAGGGTAACAGGGACAAGCCTAACACTCTCTGTAATGTAGGGTAACAGGGGCAAGCCTAACACTCTGTAATGTAGGGTAACAGGGGCAAGCCTAACACTCTCTGTAATTTAGGGTAACAGGGACAAGCCTAACACTCTCTGTAATGTAGGGTAACAGGGACAAGCCTAACACTCTCTGTAATGTAGGGTAACAGGGACGAGCCTAACACTCTCTGTAATGTAGGGTAACAGGGACAAGCCTAACACTCTCTGTAATGTAGGGTAACAGGGACAAGCCTAACACTCTGTAATGTAGGGTAACAGGGACAAGCCTAACTCTCTCTGTAATGTAGGGTAACAGGGACAAGCCTAACTCTCTCTGTAATGTAGGGTAACAGGGACAAGCCTAACTCTCTCTGTAATGTAGGGTAACAGGGACAAGCCTAACACTCTCTGTAATGTAGGGTAACAGGGACAAGCCTAACACTCTCTGTAATGTAGGGTAACAGGGACAAGCCTAACACTCTCTGTAATGTAGGGTAACAGGGACAAGCCTAACATACTGCTACTGAAGATCTGCTAGCACTAGTCTCTGGGTCATTCCATGTCATTTCAGCAAGCCATGTCAACCATCAGATTAGCATTTCTGAAAACATTATTTTGTTGAAATATAATTTGATCTTTGAGAAATTAAGATAATTGACTGCATCCAAATTGGCAATTTTAATTTATACAATTCATATAATCTTCAATAAATATAGTACCGAACATCTGATTTGGACCATAATTATTCCTAACAATGAGTAAAACATGAGGACTAAATGATCAATAGCCAACCAGACCCCCACACACCATGCCAATCCCAACCCGACAACAAGTATATAGTATCAGATCACAATGTCTGAATTTGTCAAAGTCCATTTATTTTTTATAATAAGCAAAAGCAACCCAAAGTCAAAGAAAATGTTGTGATCCATTTAATAAACACAAGAGACCAGCAACATGGATAAAAGGGTGTGGTGGCAGTAGCAGGAACAGCGGCATCTAGTGGGCAAAACTTGGTACTTTCACACTTTAATGGCTAATTTCTCTAAATGGGGAAAAAAAACAAAGATTTACTGGGAATAGGTTACAAAAGGTTGAAGAATCAATACTCAAACCAGCAGCTCCATACGAATTGTCAGACAGTGAACTGATACTATATACTGGTTGTTGGGGAGTGGGGGTCTTTGAGCGGCTATTGATCATTTTATTGGATTTCTCAGGTCTTAATCATTGTTAGGAAGAATTATGGTCCAAATCCGCTGTTAGGTACTATAGTTACTGAAGATGATATGAATCCTGTTTTTGTTTTGTTTTTATAAAATCACTAATTTGGGTGAACTCAATTAGAGATCAAATTACATTTCAACAAAATGTTTCTGTTCCTAACTACAGAAACGATTTCAGAACAATCTGAGATGGGTGTCGATAGTCTTGTGCTTTTTGAAGTGGAATGACTCCTCTCACACTAGGAGACCAATACAAGACCAGCACCACTCTAGCTAAGTACGGTTCAAATGAACATGCCCCCCTGAAGCTATTCATTAGAGCTTTCTTCTCCTCTAGAGGCATCTAACAGGACAAAACGGGAGGGAAAATGACACGTTAGGTGGTGAAATGCCACAGCACCACTCCCAGTCACTCACCACTCCCAGTCACTCAGCTGAAGAGCTCCTGAGGTAAATGAATGGAGGACTGGACGGTGTCGTGCTCACAGTCCCCCCCCCCCCCCGTCCATGAGAAAAGGCCAGGCTCGCAATTACTGGAGAAAGGCAGCCAATCTGAGGCCTCGCTGTGGACTGCATGGGATTGGGTACAAGGGCAAGGGGGTGGGGGGTTCTAGGGGCTAGAACCACAGAGTAGGGGTGTACCCTATGGGCCCTAGTCAAACGCAGTGCAATATATAGGGAATAGGGTGGCATTTGGAACAGCAGAGCAGAGAGTAGGTGTGTAGAGACTAGAGTGGATTGTTGAGAGCTACAGCCACTGTGATTATAATGATGTGTGTGGAGTGACTGGTGTCAGGTTCTCTCAGAGATACTAGTCCACAGCTTGGCATGTGGAGCCTGGTGTCAGGTTCTCTCAGAGATACTAGTCCACAGCTTGGCATGTGGAGCCTGGTGTCAGGTTCTCTCAGAGATACTAGTCCACAGCTTGGCATGTGGAGCCTGGTGTCAGGTTCTCTCAGAGATACTAGTCCACAGCTTGGCATGTGGAGCCTGGTGTCAGGTTCTCTCAGAGATACTAGTCCACAGCTTGGCATGTGGAGCCTGGTGCTCAATACCACGTTATGGGACAGACGGTACTGAGAGAGGAAGACTACGGTCACAGTATTCCATCAGTTTGAACAGCATATCCAGACAGATGTTCACTAGATGTGTGGCCTGTGATTAATACACTTCATCATTAGGTGAAGGACAGCCAAGCAGAAAACAGACCAGCAGGAACATGAGTCACCTCACTGACAGAGTCTTAATGACAGAGCAGTTAATTAACCCTCATTCCATCAGGCAACGTGCTGTCTCTCAGTGACACCACACACACCTTTCAGTGCCATGGCCCGTCGATAAAAACACCACGATGCCACAGCATAACTGACACCCTCAAGTTGCATAATTAATTCAAAGTCCTCATTGATTAGCAGCTTAGTCCATCCATCTAACAAACAGGGAGAGACGCAGATTCACACGCTGGTCTGCGACAAGCAATCCTTCACTCGTTTCCCAATTTTATGACAAACAAAATAGATTCCAATTAAGCACTAGGCCTTATCTGCCAATAGCACACACAGAGAGAGACAACAGAGAAAGAGAGAGCGACAGAGTAACAGGGAAGTATCCACTACTTTAATCTTCAGCCTCTAAGACTGTCACTCACTATTCTGCTTCTGCTAATTACCAACCAAAACAATCTTGGAACACCACAATATACACTCCCCGGACAGTTTATTAGGTACACCACCCCATTCACAAAAAATGATAGTTCCTACAGACTGTTTATGAAGCAGGCATACAGGCGTCGAGGCATTCAGTTACTGCTCGATTGAACGTTACATTGGGCAAAAACTAGTGACCTAAGCGTGGTAAGATCGTCGGCGCCAGGCGTGCCGGATCCAGTAGCTCAGAAACAGCTGCCCTTCTGAGCTTTTCACGCACGACGGTGTCTATGATTTACTGAGAATAGTGTGACCAACAAACCATCCAGTCAGCGGCAGTCCTGTGGGTGAAAACAGCTCGTTGATGAGAGAGGTCGAAGGAGAAGGGCTAGAATCACGCAACCAAACAGGCAGGCCAGACAGACACAGGCCAGACAGACACAGGCCAGACAGACAAATAACGTTGCAGTACAACAGTGGTGTGCAGAATGACATTTGGGAATGCACAACTCGTTGGTCCTCGTCCCGGCTGGGCTGTTGCAGCAGACGACCACACCAGGGTCCACTAACATCAGCTAAAAACAAGAAGAAGTGGCTCCTGTGGGCACAACATCAACACTGAACAATTGAGGAGTGGAAAACATTCCCCTGGACCGACGTATCCCGGTTCCTGTTGCATCATGCTGACGGCAGAGCCAGGATTTGGCGTAAACAGCAGGAGTCCATGGACCCATCCTGCCTGGTGTCAACGGTTCAGGCTGGTGGCGGTGGTGTACTGGTGTGGGGAATGTTTCCTGTCACATGTTAGGTACCTTGATACCAACTAAGCAACGGTTGAACGCCACATCGTATCTGAACATTGTTGCTGACCAAACCCAATAGAACATGTTTGGGATGAGATGGAACGGGCTGCTGGAGGCATGAATGTACCACCATCCAATCCGCTGCCACTGTGTGATGCCATCGCATCAGCATGGACCAACATTCCTCTGGAACACGCCACACCTTATAGAATCCATGCCCAGAAGAATTCAGTCAGTTCTGGAGGCAAACGGAGGTCGGACCTGGTACTAGTTGGATGTACCCAATAACCTGAGTGGATATTCAGTCAGGGACCAGATGGATGTACCTAATAACCTGAGTGTATATTCAGTCAGGGACCAGATGGATGTACCTAATAACCTGAGTGTATATTCAGTCAGGGACCAGATGGATGTACCTAATAACCTGAGTGTATATTCAGTCAGGGACCAGATGGATGTACCTAATAACCTGAGTGTATATTCAGTCAGGGACCAGATGGATGTACCTAATAACCTGAGTGTATATTCAGTCAGGGACCAGATGGATGTACCTAATAACCTGAGTGTATATTCAGTCAGGGACCAGATGGATGTACCTAATAACCTGAGTGTATATTCAGTCAGGGACCAGATGGATGTACCTAATAACCTGAGTGTATATTCAGTCAGGGACCAGATGGATGTACCTAATAACCTGAGTGTATATTCAGTCAGGGACCAGATGGATGTACCTAATAACCTGAGTGTATATTCAGTCAGGGACCAGATGGATGTACCTAATAACCTGAGTGTATATTCAGTCAGGGACCAGATGGATGTACCTAATAACCTGAGTGTATATTCAGTCAGGGACCAGATGGATGTACCTAATAACCTGAGTGTATATTCAGTCAGGGACCAGATGGATGTACCTAATAACCTGAGTGTATATTCAGTCAGGGACCAGATGGATGTACCTAATAACCTGAGTGTATATTCAGTCAGGGACCAGATGGATGTACCTAATAACCTGAGTGTATATTCAGTCAGGGACCAGATGGATGTACCTAATAACCTGAGTGTATATTCAGTCAGGGACCAGATGGATGTACCTAATAACCTGAGTGGATATTCAGTCAGGGACCAGATGGATGTACCTAATAACCTGAGTGTATATTCAGTCAGGGACCAGATGGATGTACCTAATAACCTGAGTGTATATTCAGTCAGGGACCAGATGGATGTACCTAATAACCTGAGTGTATATTCAGTCAGGGACCAGCCAGAGACAGTCAGTGTATCTTCCACAGTATAGTGATGATCAAATCTAACATGAAATGTCATTTCATTTTACTCTGCAACCTGTTGGCCACAGAGGAGAGGATCGGGAAAGGAGAGGAGGATTATGGGTAAATGTCAGATGAGGACAGTGCTTTAGAAAACACCAGCCGAGCAAGAGAAGAATCGACCCAACAGTCTGAAGATTCCAGGTGATGTCATAAGCTGTGCCCTGTTTTTGTGAGGATGGATGGATGGAGGGAGGAGAGGAGAGCGAGGACAGCGTGTTTAATGGAACCGACAGAGCACAGCTACCTCTGCAAATCACTCCTCCACCAGCCAGCAGGAACAGTCTGTCGCTCCTCTCCGATGACTACAGACAATGCACCCTCACATTCCTTTCCTCCTCCACTCAGGTAGGTCCACTCTCTCGTCTTTCCTCTCCTCCCTCTGATACAGGTCCACACTCTCTCTGATACAGGCCTGGGGCCCTCACTTACCGCCCTATTCTTCCTCTTTCCCAGATAAATCCAGAGGAACCTCCCAGTCAGAACAACTTAACCCCTCCGTCCCTTGAACAGCATTTCTATTCAGCCAGATGGAGTATAACTGGTAGACATAATGGGAGAGGTAGGAGGGGAAGCAAACCTTCCTCCTCGTCCTCTGTGTAACAGAGTTACAGTGGATTTGGTCTTGGATGAGATGAGACTGACAGAGGAGATGTGTTAACTAACATATGACTGTTGAGATGAGACTCCCAGAGGAGATGTGTTAACTAACATATGACTGTTGAGATGAGACTGCCAGAGGAGATGTGTTAACTAACATATGACTGTTGAGATGAGACTCCCAGAGGAGATCTGTTAACATATGACTGTTGAGATGAGACTGCCAGAGGAGATGTGTTAACTAACATATGACTGTTGAGATGAGACTCCCAGAGGAGATGTGTTAACTAACATATGACTGTTGAGATGAGACTCCCAGAGGAGATGTGTTAACTAACATATGACTGTTGAGATGAGACTACCAGAGGAGATGTGTTAACTAACATATGACTGTTGAGATGAGACTACCAGAGGAGATGTGTTAACTAACATATGACTGTTGAGATGAGACTACCAGAGGAGATGTGTTAACTAACATATGACTGTTGAGATGAGACTCCCAGAGGAGATGTGTTAACTAACATATGACTGTTGAGATGAGACTCCCAGAGGAGATGTGTTAACTAACATATGACTGTTGAGATGAGACTACCAGAGGAGATGTGTTAACTAACATATGACTGTTGAGATGAGACTACCAGAGGAGATGTGTTAACTAACATATGACTGTTGAGATGAGACTCCCAGAGGAGATGTGTTAACTAACATATGACTGTTGAGATGAGACTGCCAGAGGAGATCTGTTAACATATGACTGTTGAGATGAGACTGCCAGAGGAGATCTGTTAACATATGACTGTTGAGATGAGACTCCCAGAGGAGATGTGTTAACTAACATATGACTGTTGAGATGAGACTCCCAGAGGAGATGTGTTAACTAACATATGACTGTTGAGATGAGACTACCAGAGGAGATCTGTTAACTAACATATGACTGTTGAGATGAGACTGCCAGAGGAGATGTGTTAACTAACATATGACTGTTGAGATGAGACTGCCAGAGGAGATCTGTTAACATATGACTGTTGAGATGAGACTTCCAGAGGAGATGTGTTAACTAATATATGACTGTTGAGATGAGACTGCCAGAGGAGATCTGTTAACATATGACTGTTGAGATGAGACTCCCAGAGGAGATGTGTTAACTAACATATGACTGTTGAGATGAGACCTGTTAACTAACATATGACTGAGATGAGACTGCCAGAGGAGATGTGTTAACTAACATATGACTGTTGAGATGAGACTCCCAGAGGAGATGTGTTAACTAACATATGACTGTTGAGATGAGACTCCCAGAGGAGATGTGTTAACTAACATATGACTGTTGAGATGAGACCTGTTAACTAACATATGACTGTTGAGATGAGACTCCCAGAGGAGATGTGTTAACTAACATATGACTGTTGAGATGAGACTCCCAGAGGAGATGTGTTAACTAACATATGACTGTTGAGATGAGACCTGTTAACTAACATATGACTGTTGAGATGAGACTCCCAGAGGAGATGTGTTAACTAACATATGACTGTTGAGATGAGACTCCCAGAGGAGATGTGTTAACTAACATATGACTGTTGAGATGAGACTCCCAGAGGAGATGTGTTAACTAACATATGACTGTTGAGATGAGACTCCCAGAGGAGATGTGTTAACTAACATATGACTGTTGAGATGAGACTCCCAGAGGAGATGTGTTAACTAAGACATGACTGTTGAGATGAGACTACCAGAGGAGATGTGTTAACTAACATATGACTGTTGAGATGAGACTCCCAGAGGAGATGTGTTAACTAACATATGACTGTTGAGATGAGACTCCCAGAGGAGATGTGTTAACTAACATATGACTGTTGAGATGAGACCTGTTAACTAACATATGACTGAGATGAGACTGCCAGAGGAGATCTGTTAACTAACATATGACTGTTGAGATGAGACTCCCAGAGGAGATGTGTTAACTAACATATGACTGTTGAGATGAGACTCCCAGAGGAGATGTGTTAACTAACATATGACTGTTGAGATGAGACTACCAGAGGAGATGTGTTAACTAACATATGACTGTTGAGATGAGACTCCCAGAGGAGATGTGTTAACTAACATATGACTGTTGAGATGAGACTCCCAGAGGAGATGTGTTAACTAACATATGACTGTTGAGATGAGACTCCCAGAGGAGATGTGTTAACTAACATATGACTGTTGAGATGAGACTACCAGAGGAGATCTGTTAACTAACATATGACTGTTGAGATGAGACTGCCAGAGGAGATGTGTTAACTAACATATGACTGTTGAGATGAGACTTCCAGAGGAGATGTGTTAACTAATATATGACTGTTGAGATGAGACTGCCAGAGGAGATCTGTTAACATATGACTGTTGAGATGAGACTACCAGAGGAGATGTGTTAACTAACATATGACTGTTGAGATGAGACTCCCAGAGGAGATGTGTTAACTAACATATGACTGTTGAGATGAGACTGCCAGAGGAGATGTGTTAACTAACATATGACTGTTGAGATGAGACTCCCAGAGGAGATGTGTTAACTAACATATGACTGTTGAGATGAGACCTGTTAACTAACATATGACTGAGATGAGACTGCCAGAGGAGATCTGTTAACTAACATATGACTGTTGAGATGAGACTACCAGAGGAGATGTGTTAACTAACATATGACTGTTGAGATGAGACTACCAGAGGAGATGTGTTAACTAACATATGACTGTTGAGATGACTCCCAGAGGAGATGTGTTAACTAACATATGACTGTTGAGATGAGACTCCCAGAGGAGATGTGTTAACTAACATATGACTGTTGAGATGAGACTCCCAGAGGAGATGTGTTAACTAACATATGACTGTTGAGATGAGACTCCCAGAGGAGATGTGTTAACTAACATATGACTGAGATGAGACTGCCAGAGGAGATGTGTTAACTAACATATGACTGTTGAGATGAGACTCCCAGAGGAGATGTGTTAACTAACATATGACTGAGATGAGACTCCCAGAGGAGATGTGTTAACTAACATATGACTGTTGAGATGAGACTCCCAGAGGAGATGTGTTAACTAACATATGACTGTTGAGATGACTCCCAGAGGAGATGTGTTAACTAACATATGACTGTTGAGATGACTCCCAGAGGAGATGTGTTAACTAACATATGACTGTTGAGATGAGACTGCCAGAGGAGATGTGTTAACTAACATATGACTGTTGAGATGAGACTTCCAGAGGAGATCTGTTAACATATGACTGTTGAGATGAGACTCCCAGAGGAGATGTGTTAACTAACATATGACTGTTGAGATGAGACTCCCAGAGGAGATGTGTTAACTAACATATGACTGTTGAGATGACTCCCAGAGGAGATGTGTTAACTAACATATGACTGTTGAGATGAGACTCCCAGAGGAGATGTTAACTAACATATGACTGTTGAGATGAGACTCCCAGAGGAGATGTGTTAACTAACATATGACTGTTGAGATGACTCCCAGAGGAGATGTGTTAACTAACATATGACTGTTGAGATGAGACTCCCAGAGGAGATGTTAACTAACATATGACTGTTGAGATGAGACTCCCAGAGGAGATGTGTTAACTAACATATGACTGTTGAGATGAGACTCCCAGAGGAGATGTGTTAACTAACATATGACTGTTGAGATGAGACTCCCAGAGGAGATGTGTTAACTAACATATGACTGTTGAGATGAGACTGCCAGAGGAGATGTGTTAACTAACATATGACTGTTGAGATGAGACTCCCAGAGGAGATGTGTTAACTAACATATGACTGTTGAGATGAGACTGCCAGAGGAGATCTGTTAACATATGACTGTTGAGATGAGACTGCCAGAGGAGATGTGTTAACTAACATATGACTGTTGAGATGAGACTCCCAGAGGAGATCTGTTAACTAACATATGACTGTTGAGATGAGACTCCCAGAGGAGATGTGTTAACTAACATATGACTGTTGAGATGAGACTGCCAGAGGAGATGTTAACTAACATATGACTGTTGAGATGAGACTCCCAGAGGAGATGTGTTAACTAACATATGACTGTTGAGATGAGACTCCCAGAGGAGATGTGTTAACTAACATATGACTGTTGAGATGAGACTCCCAGAGGAGATGTGTTAACTAACATATGACTGTTGAGATGAGACTCCCAGAGGAGATGTGTTAACTAACATATGACTGTTGAGATGAGACTTCCAGAGGAGATGTTAACTAACATATGACTGTTGAGATGAGACTCCCAGAGGAGATGTGTTAACTAACATATGACTGTTGAGATGAGACTCCCAGAGGAGATGTGTTAACTAACATATGACTGTTGAGATGAGACTCCCAGAGGAGATGTGTTAACTAACATATGACTGTTGAGATGAGACTCCCAGAGGAGATGTGTTAACTAACATATGACTGTTGAGATGAGACTCCCAGAGGAGATGTGTTAACTAACATATGACTGTTGAGATGAGACTCCCAGAGGAGATGTGTTAACTAACATATGACTGTTGAGATGAGACTTCCAGAGGAGATGTTAACTAACATATGACTGTTGAGATGAGACTGCCAGAGGAGATCTGTTAACATATGACTGTTGAGATGAGACTGCCAGAGGAGATCTGTTAACATATGACTGTTGAGATGAGACTACCAGAGGAGATGTGTTAACTAACATATGACTGTTGAGATGAGACTCCCAGAGGAGATGTGTTAACTAACATATGACTGTTGAGATGAGACTCCCAGAGGAGATGTTAACTAACATATGACTGTTGAGATGAGACCTGTTAACTAACATATGACTGAGATGAGACTGCCAGAGGAGATCTGTTAACTAACATATGACTGTTGAGATGTAAATGAGAATGGATAACTGTAGACCGAGAGATGAATCACAGCTGTAGTGGAGTGTGAGGCTGCGTCCTTGGGAAGTGACCGTGAGCAGCACTGTCTGTGTGTGTGTGTGTGTGTGTGTGTGTGTGTGTGTGTGTGTGTGTGTGTGTGTATATATATATATATAAAGGGGGTCTGTACTCCTTAGTATCGTGGCTAGTAAATAAAACACCAAGCAGATTTAACTTCTTTAGGAAAACCGATCTAATGATTGAAAGAAACATTATGTTGTCATCCCGAACACACACACACCCCCACAGCTGAAACACACACACACCCCCACAGCTGAAACACACACACACCCCCACAGCTGAAACACACACACCCCCACAGCTGAAACACACACACCCCCACAGCTGAAAGACAGTGGCAGGCAGCAGGTCCTTGTTAGGAGGGACAGACAGGAGGGACAGACAGGAGGGACAGACAGGAGGGACAGCTGAGATTGGCTCCAACCATCACTCATCATGACCAGTATTACTTTATTGATCACCTGACAAATAGGGTTGTTATGGATGGCAGGCGCACGTGTGTGTGTGAGAGGGGAAGTGGATAGGCTATGTCAAAGTGAAATATTTACATAAACAAATAAGCAAGGCTGTCCAATGACAGGCCAACAACCTTCATAAACTCATTGCCCTCCGGCCCGCACACCTCAGTCCCCTCCCACGCACCTCAGTCCCCTCCCACGCACCTCAGTCCCCTCCCACGCACCTCAGTCCCCTCCCACGCACCTCAGACCCCTCCGTCCCCCGTCAGTCCACCTCCGTCCCCCGTCAGTCCACCTCCGTCCCCCGTCAGTCCACCTCCGTCCCCCGTCAGTCCACCTCCGTCCCCCGTCAGTCCACCTCCGTCCCCCGTCAGTCCACCTCCGTCCCCCGTCAGTCCACCTCCGTCCCCCGTCAGTCCACCTCCGTCCCCCGTCAGTCCACCTCCGTCCCCCGTCAGTCCACCTCCGTCAGTCCCCCTCCCTCACCCCTCTGTGCTGAACACACCTCAGCCCCTATCTCCCACTCCTTCCCACCCAGACAGACGGGGTGGTGGATGAGGAGTGACGGCTGGGCTGCTGGTCTTATCACAGTGGAATGATGCTGGTCGCTGTTCACAGTCTGATAAGACTAAATGGAACCGGGGTCATTTCAGCAGGCTGTGGTGAAATGACCAAACACTGACACAAGCCAGGGACGGAATGTACTGTAAGAGCGTGTGTGTGTGTGGGGGGGGGGGGGTATTTGTTCCAGCCTGGTAATATCCTGCCTCTGTTTGTCCGAGGTACGTACATCCCCAGGGCAGCAGTGTTAGCCTAAGCCACCTTCACCACAACCCACACAGAGGACATGCTGAGCTTCTGGTCATTGAAAATCAGTTCACCAAGCGTTCAGAGAGCTAGAACTATCCCTCTACCTGATTGACATACCACTTGTTTAATTCATTCATTTCTGGAGAGAGGCAGCATGTTTGTTGTCTTTAAGAGCAGAGAGGTGTGTGAGAGAGAGAGAGAGAGAGGGTTGGGAGAAAGAGAGAGAGAGAGAGAGAGAGAGAGAGAGAGAGGGTTGGGAGAAAGGGAGAGAGAGAGAGGGTTGGGAGAAAGGGAGAGAGAGAGAGGGTTGGGAGAAAGAGAGAGAGAGAGAGAGAGAGGGTGGGGAGAAAGAGAGAGAGAGAGAGAGAGAGAGAGAGAGGGTTGGGAGAAAGAGAGAGAGAGAGAGAGAGAGAGAGAGAGGGTTGGGAGAAAGAGAGAGAGAGAGAGAGAGAGAGAGAGAGGGTTGGGAGAAAGAGAGAGAGAGAGAGAGAGAGAGAGAGAGAGAGAGAGAGAGAGAGAGAGGGTTGGGAGAAAGAGAGAGAGAGAGAGAGAGAGAGAGAGAGAGAGGGTTGGGAGAAAGAGAGAGAGAGAGAGAGAGAGAGGGTTGGGAGGAGAAAGAGAGAGAGAGAGAAGAGAGAGAGAGGGTTGGGAGAAAGAGAGAGAGAGAGAGAGAGAGAGAGAGAGAGGGTTGGGAGAAAGAGAGAGAGAGAGAGAGAGAGAGAGAGGGGGGGGATGAGAGAGAGAGAGGAGAGAGAGAGAGAGAGAGAGAGAGAGAGAGAGAGAGGTTGGGAGAGAGAGAGAGAGAGAGAGAGAGAGAGAGAGAGAGAGGGTTGGGAGAAAGAGAGAGAGAGAGAGAGAGAGAGAGAGAGAGAGGGTTGGGAGAAAGAGAGAGAGAGAGAGAGAGAGAGAGAGAGAGAGGGTTGGGAGAAAGAGAGAGAGAGAGAGAGAGAGAGGGTGGGGAGAAAGAGAGAGAGAGAGAGAGAGAGAGAGAGGGTTGGGAGAAAGAGAGAGAGAGAGAGAGAGAGAGAGGGTTGGGAGAAAGAGAGAGAGAGAGAGAGAGAGAGGGTTGGGAGAAAGAGAGAGAGAGAGAGAGAGAGAGGGTTGGGAGAAAGAGAGAGAGAGAGAGAGAGAGAGAGGGTTGGGAGAAAGAGAGAGAGAGAGAGAGAGAGAGAGGGTTGGGAGAAAGAGAGAGAGAGAGAGAGAGAGAGGGTTGGGAGAAAGAGAGAGAGAGAGAGAGAGGGTTGGGAGAAAGAGAGAGAGAGAGAGAGAGAGAGAGGGTTGGGAGAAAGAGAGAGAGAGAGAGAGAGAGAGAGAGAGAGGGTTGGGAGAAAGAGAGAGAGAGAGAGAGAGAGAGAGAGAGGGATGGGAGAAAGAGAGAGAGAGAGAGAGAGAGAGAGAGAGGGTTGGGAGAAAGAGAGAGAGAGAGAGAGAGAGAGAGAGGGTTGGGAGAAAGAGAGAGAGAGAGAGAGAGAGAGAGAGAGGGTTGGGAGAAAGAGAGAGAGAGAGAGAGAGAGAGAGAGGGTTGGGAGAAAGAGAGAGAGAGAGAGAGAGAGAGAGAGAGAGAGAGAGAGGGTTGGGAGAAAGAGAGAGAGAGAGAGAGAGGGTTGGGAGAAAGAGAGAGAGAGAGAGAGAGGGTTGGGAGAAAGAGAGGAGAGAGAGAGAGAGAGAGAGAGGGTTGGGAGAGAGAGAGAGAGAGAGAGAGAGAGAGAGAGGGTTGGGAGAAAGAGAGAGAGAGAGAGAGAGAGGGTTGGGAGAAAGAGAGAGAGAGAGAGAGAGAGAGAGGGTTGGGAGAAAGAGAGAGAGAGAGAGAGAGAGAGAGAGGGTTGGGAGAAAGAGAGAGAGAGAGAGAGGGTTGGGAGAAAGAGAGAGAGAGAGAGAGAGAGAGAGGGTTGGGAGAAAGAGAGAGAGAGAGAGAGAGAGAGAGAGAGAGAGAGGGTTGGGAGAAAGAGAGAGAGAGAGAGAGAGAGAGAGAGAGAGAGAGAGGGTTGGGAGAAAGAGAGAGAGAGAGAGAGAGAGAGAGAGAGAGGGTTGGGAGAAAGAGAGAGAGAGAGAGAGAGAGAGGGAGGAGAAGAGAGAGAGAGAGAGAGAGGGTGGAGAAGAGAGAGAGAGAGAGAGAGAGAGAGGGTTGGGAGAAAGAGAGAGAGAGAGAGAGAGAGAGAGAGAGGGTTGGGAGAAAGAGAGAGAGAGAGAGAGAGAGAGAGAGAGGGTTGGGAGAAAGAGAGAGAGAGAGAGGGTTGGGAGAAAGGGAGAGAGAGGGTTGGGAGAAAGAAGGTTAGAGAGCAAGAGATTTAATTGAATAGAGATTGAAGTGTGAGTTTGGCTGAAAGCACAGAGTTTCCATTACTGTGGAAATAAACCAATTCCATGTGACTAACTGCCCTCATAATACATAATAGTGGCTGGAATTTACAATGAGGGCCGCGGGGCATCCACTACATACACACACTGCCATCGTCATGGAGAAAACAAATCGCTCCAATCATGGCAGGAAATAAAGGAGAAAAGAGGGGAACAAAAAAAGAGCGAGATGTGGAGAAAGAGAGAAATAAAGAGAGGGGTGGAGTAACATTCCTGACAACACACCTCCAGCTACACTGATCTCAGTTCACTGTAATGAGAGGAGAAAGGCAGCAGGCTCTGGGAGCAGGAAATACCAATCTGATCACAGAACAGTGTTGAGAGGAGAAAGGCAGCAGGCTCTGGGAGCAGGAAATACCAAACTGATCACAGAACAGTGTTGAGAGGAAAAAGGCAGCAGACTGGGAGCAGGAAATACCAAACTGATTATAGAACAGCACAGGGCTGGCTGCTGGAACAGTCTAGAAACAGACAGTAGAGCAGAGTGACTGTTCACACTACTCTGAGTAGGTAATGCTTAATCCATTGTTTATATATAGCTCCCTCACTGGCATGTATAATGGAGGTTTGGTAGGAATAATGATTAATGATTAATGGGCAGATCGCTACTTTATCTTAAAGCTGCAATATGTACCTTTTTAGGCAACCCAACCAAAATCCCATAGAAAAGTGTTTCATAGATCTGCCACTCTGAAAGAAAGTCTAAGAAGCTGTAGATCTATTCTATGTGCACTATTTCTATGCTAAGCATTTAAAAAATTCGATTTTTGTGTCTTTTACTTTCGGTTTTGTACACCAGCTTCAAACTGCTGAATTTTTTAAAAATTGGTTATGGAAAAATATTTCACAGCAGTTTAGATGGTACAATGTCTCGCTATACTATACTTGCTTGTTTTGTCCCAAACTGAAATTAGGCAAATTTTATTATACTTTTAGCAACCAGGAAATGGTGGAGCGATTTCTACATAATACAACTTTAATGCCTTATAAATAATATATAAGCAGATATGATAAAGCATTACCAACCAAGTGTTTGTTATCAGCTTTAGTACATAGTTCATTAATAAAGCAAGCCTAATTTCCCAGCGTCAGTGGACTAGCTAGAACCTCCTCCAGCACATAGCTGGAAAGAGAGCAGAGGGGGGAGGGAGGAGGTTTGAGAGGGGGAAGGGGGAGGGAGGAGGGTTGAGAGGGGGAGGGAGGAGGGTTGAGAGGGGGAAGGGGGAGGGAGGAGGTTTGAGAGGGGGAAGGGGGAGGGAGGAGGTTTGAGAGGGGGAAGGGGGAGGGAGGAGGGTTGAGAGGGGGAAGGGGGAGGGAGGAGGGTTGAGAGGGGGAAGGGGGAGGGAGGAGGGTTGAGAGGGGGAAGGGGGAGGGAGGAGGGTTGAGAGGGGGAAGGGGGAGGGAGGAGGGTTGAGAGGGGGAAGGGGGAGGGAGGAGGGTTGAGAGGGGGAAGGGGGAGGGAGGAGGTTTGAGAGGGGGAAGGGGGAGGGAGGAGGTTTGAGAGGGGGAAGGGGGAGGGAGGAGGGTTGAGAGGGGGAAGGGGGAGGGAGGAGGGTTGAGAGGGGGAAGGGGGAGGGAGGAGGGTTGAGAGGGGGAAGGGGGAGGGAGGAGGTTTGAGAGGGGGAAGGGGGAGGGAGGAGGTTTGAGAGGGGGAAGGGGGAGGGAGGAGGTTTGAGAGGGGGAAGGGGGAGGGAGGAGGGTTGAGAGGGGGAAGGGGGAGGGAGGAGGGTTGAGAGGGGGAAGGGAGGAGGGATGAGAGGGGGAAGGAGGAGGGATGAGAGGGGGAAGGAGGAGGGTTGAGAGGGGGAAGGGGGAGGGAGGAGGGTTGAGAGGGGGAAGGGGGAGGGAGGAGGGTTGAGAGGGGGAAGGGGGAGGGAGGAGGGTTGAGAGGGGGAAGGGGGAGGGAGGAGGGTTGAGAGGGGGAAGGGGGAGGGAGGAGGGTTGAGAGGGGGAAGGAGGAGGGGGAGGTTTGAGAGGGGGAAGGAGGAGGGAGGAGGGTTGAGAGGGGAAGGGGGAGGGAGGAGGGTTGAGAGGGGAAGGGGGAGGGAGGAGGGTTGAGAGGGGGAAGGGGGAAGGAGGAGGGTTGAGAGGGGGAAGGGGGAGGGAGGAGGGTTGAGAGGGGGAAGGGAGGAGGGTTGAGAGGGGGAAGGGAGGAGGGTTGAGAGGGGGAAGGGAGGAGGAAGGGAGGAGGGAGGAGGGTTGAGAGGGGGAAGGGGGAGGGAGGAGGGTTGAGAGGGGGAAGGGGGAGGGAGGAGGGTTGTGATCCAGTTTGGCTGAGTGTTTGCTGTAAACATGATAACTGTGGTGTAGGGTGTGTCAAGTCCAAGAGGACGCAGAGAGAGACACAGAGACAGAGAATAGAAGGAGAGAAACGCAGACAAAAAGACCAACCAAGAGAGTTTCTAGAACAAAGTTATTTAGTCTCTCCAGCTTCAACCACAGCCATTTTCCCTACCAGTCAGGCTCTGTAATTAAACTGCAGTAATGTTGTGATCATCTAAAGCGTAAACCAAGCCGGCATGTAAACAACCGTCTACCCATGCAAACTACACTGCCAATCCTGAAGCATGCATTCATAGATTAAAACGTGTGTGTGTGGTGCGGCGCCATCTCCTTGTGATTAGATTTACATTAACACACACACACACAGCAGTCTGTTAGTAGGAGTATGAAGAGCGTGGTAAGAGGCAGTCTGTTAGTAGGAGTATGAAGGGCGTGGTAAGAGGCAGTGTGTTAGTAGGAGTATGAAGAGCGTGGTAAGAGGCAGTCCGTTAGTAGGAGTATGAAGAGCGTGGTAAGAGGCAGTCCGTTAGTAGGAGTATGAAGAGCGTGGTAAGAGGCAGTCCGTTAGTAGGAGTATGAAGAGCGTGGTAAGAGGCAGTCCGTTAGTAGGAGTATGAAGAGCGTGGTAAGAGGCAGTCCGTTAGTAGGAGTATGAAGAGCGTGGTAAGAGGCAGTCCGTTAGTAGGAGTATGAAGAGCGTGGTAAGAGGCAGTCCGTTAGTAGGAGTATGAAGAGCGTGGTAAGAGGCAGTCCGTTAGTAGGAGTATGAAGAGCGTGGTAAGAGGCAGTCCGTTAGTAGGAGTATGAAGAGCGTGGTAAGAGGCAGTCCGTTAGTAGGAGTATGAAGAGCGTGGTAAGAGGCAGTCCGTTAGTAGGAGTATGAAGAGCGTGGTAAGAGGCAGTCCGTTAGTAGGAGTATGAAGAGCGTGGTAAGAGGCAGTCCGTTAGTAGGAGTATGAAGAGCGTGGTAAGAGGCAGTCCGTTAGTAGGAGTATGAAGAGCGTGGTAAGAGGCAGTCCGTTAGTAGGAGTATGAAGAGCGTGGTGAGAGGCAGTCCGTTAGTAGGAGTATGAAGAGCGTGGTGAGAGGCAGTCCGTTAGTAGGAGTATGAAGAGCGTGGTGAGAGGCAGTCCGTTAGTAGGAGTATGAAGAGCGTGGTGAGAGGCAGTCCGTTAGTAGGAGTATGAAGAGCGTGGTAAGAGGCAGTCCGTTAGTAGGAGTATGAAGAGCGTGGTGAGAGGCAGTCCGTTAGTAGGAGTATGAAGAGCGTGGTGAGAGGCAGTCCGTTAGTAGGAGTATGAAGAGCGTGGTGAGAGGCAGTCCGTTAGTAGGAGTATGAAGAGCGTGGTGAGAGGCAGTCCGTTAGTAGGAGTATGAAGAGCGTGGTGAGAGGCAGTCCGTTAGTAGGAGTATGAAGAGCGTGGTAAGAGGCAGTCTGTTAGTAGGAGTATGAAGAGCGTGGTGAGAGGCAGTGTGTTAGTAGGAGTATGAAGAGCGTGGTGAGAGGCAGTGTGTTAGTAGGAGTATGAAGAGCGTGGTAAGAGGCAGTGTGTTAGTAGGAGTATGAAGAGCGTGGTAAGAGGCAGTGTGTTAGTAGGAGTATGAAGAGCGTGGTAAGAGGCAGTCTGTTAGTAGGAGTATGAAGAGCGTGGTAAGAGGCAGTCTGTTAGTAGGAGTATGAAGAGCGTGGTAAGAGGCAGTCTGTTAGTAGGAGTATGAAGAGCGTGGTAAGAGGCAGTCTGTTAGTAGGAGTATGAAGAGCGTGGTAAGAGGCAGTCTGTTAGTAGGAGTATGAAGAGCGTGGTAAGAGGCAGTCTGTTAGTAGGAGTATGAAGAGCGTGGTAAGAGGCAGTCTGTTAGTAGGAGTATGAAGAGCGTGGTAAGAGGCAGTCTGTTAGTAGGAGTATGAAGAGCGTGGTAAGAGGCAGTCTGTTAGTAGGAGTATGAAGAGTGTGGTAAGAGGCAGTCTGTTAGTAGGAGTATGAAGAGCGTGGTAAGAGGCAGTCTGTTAGTAGGAGTATGAAGAGCGTGGTAAGAGGCAGTCTGTTAGTAGGAGTATGAAGAGCGTGGTAAGAGGCAGTCTGTTAGTAGGAGTATGAAGAGCGTGGTAAGAGGCAGTGTGTGAGGTCATACAGTTCCTTCAGAAAGTATTCACACCCTTTGACGTTTTCCACATTTTGTTGCGTTACAAGGTGTGATTAAAATTGATTTAATTGTAATTTCGCTCTCAACGATCTACACAAAATACTCTATTATATCAAAGTGGAAGAAACATTTGAACATTGGTGGGGGGGGGGGGATCATGACAAATAAAAATAAAAATATATCTTGATTACATCAATATTCAGCCCTGAGACAATACAAGTTATAAATCACCTTTGGCAGCAAATACAGCTGTGAGTCTTTCTGGGTAAGTCTAGAAGAGCTTTGCTCACCTGGATTGTACAATATTTACACATTATAATTTTTACAATGCTTCAAGCTCTGTCAAGTTGGTTGTTGATCCTTGCTAGACAGTCATTTTCAAGTCTTGCCATAGATTTTTCAAGACGATTTAAGTCAAAACTGTAACTAGGCCACTCACGAACATTCAATGTCGTCTTGGTAAGCAAATTCTGTGCATATTTGGCTTTGGGTTTTAGGTTATTGTCCTGCTGAAAGGCGAATTTGTATCTTAGTGTCTGATGGAAATCAAACAACCAGGTTTTCTAGGATGTTACCTTGCTTAGCTCTATTCCATTTATTTTCATCCTTAAACTCCCTAGTTCTTGCCAATGACAAGCATACCCATAACATGATACAGCCACTACCATGCTTGAAAATATGAAGAGTGGTACTCAGTGATGTGTTGTGTTTGTCCCAAATATAACGATTTGTATTTCAGGACAAAAAGTGAATTTCTTTACCACATTTTTTTTGGAGTATTACTTTAATGCCTTATTGCAAACAGGAAGCATGTTTTGGAATATTTTTATTCTGTACAGGCTTCCTTCTTTTCACTCTGTTAATTAGGTTAGTATTGTCAAATAACTGCAATGTTGTTCATCCATCCTCAGTTATCGCCTATCACAGCCATTAAACTCAAACTGTTTTAAAGTCACCATCAGCCTCATGGTGAATCCCTGAGTGGTTTCCTTCCTCTCTGGCAACTAAGTTAGGAAGGAAGCTTGTCTCTTTGTAGTGACTGGGTGTATTGATACACCACCCAAGGTGTAATTAATAACTTCGCCATGCTCAAAGCGATATTCAATGTCCGTTTAGTTTTTTTAACCCATCTACCAAAAGGTGCCCTTCTTTGCGAGGCATTGGTAAATCTCCCTGGTCTTTGTGGTTGAATCTGTGATTGAAATGCACTGTTCGCCTGAGGCAGTCATTCAAAAATCATGTTAAACTCTAATTTTGCACACATAGTGAGTCCATGCAACTTATGTGACCTGTTGAGCACATTTTGGCTCCTGAACTTATTTAGGCTTGCCATAACAAGTGGTTGAATACTTATTGACTCAAGACATTTCAGCTTTTCATTTGTAATTAATTTGTAAATATGACTAAAAAAAATTATTCCACTTTGATATTATGGGGTATTGTGTGTGTAGGCCAGTGACAAAATGTCAATGTAATCCATTTTAAATTCAGGCTGTAACATATAGAACAAGGGGGAGTTCTTCCTGAAGCCTCTGCAGCTAGACAGACATAGTTAAGAGAAGTGGCATGACATTTGGTTTTGTTTAAACTCAGCGTTCTGATTCAGAGGGCCCTCTGAACACTGGCTGGCTGGGCCGTTGTTAGGGAGTTCTGGGAAAGAGCTTTGGTTTGAGGAGAGGAGGCTGCCAATGTCATGCAGAGTGAAACCGGCGCTCGGCCAAACACAGGAACAGGAAACTAAGCACATGGACTGAGACGAGAGGGTCAGATATGCACACTGTGTGTAGCCTACAAACACACACAAATAGTTTACACACACACAGGGAGGAGTTGAATGCTGTGCCCTTCAATCAGGCCAGTGATTTCAGTAAACAGCAGCCCTGTAGGGTTTCTTTCCACATGAGGTCTGGATACAGACATGATTAATTATTACTGAGACTGTATGAGGCCCTGATGTAGAACACTCTGATATAGGTAGCATCCTAAATGGCAACCTATTCCCTATTTAATGCACTACTTTTGACAGGGGCCCATAGGGCTCTGGTCAACATTAGTGCACCATGTAGGGAATAGGGTACCATTTAGGATGCACACTATACCAGAGTGTCCTATACCAGAGTGTCCTATACCAGAGTGTCCTATACCAGGGCCTCACACAGCCTCCCACATGTTGGATGAGGTTTTAATGTAGACTGGTCTGAGAGCAGCCAGTAAAGTTTAGAAATACTCCATTAGCATGGATGAGACCCTAATGTAGATGGATGTATAAGTACAAACACATTAGATGAGTCAATATATGGACTGAACAGAGTACAGTGTGCGTGCTAGGGGATGGGCAGAGGTGTGTAACTGTTAATGGTGGTGGCTGATATTCTCTGCTCACAGGAATACAATCAGATGGAATGCTACCAACAGTGTGTGCATCTCTCCCATACCCATAGACTACCCCATTATCTACACCCCCTGGAACCTACCCATAGACTACTCCATTATCTACATCCCCGTGACCTACCCATAGACTACTCCATTATCTACACCCCCGTGACCTACCCATAGACTACTCCATTATCTACACCCCCGTGACCTACCCATGGACTACTCCATTATCTACACCCCCGTGACCTACCCATAAACTACTCCATTATCTACACCCCCGTGACCTACCCATAGACTACTCCATTATCTACACCCCCGTGACCTACCCATAAACTACTCCATTATCTACACCCCCGTGACCTACCCATAGACTACTCCATTATCTACACCCCCGTGACCTACCCATAGACTACTCCATTATCTACACCCCCGTGACCTACCCATAGACTACTCCATTATCTACACCCCCGTGACCTACCCATAGACTACTCCATTATCTACACCCCCTGGAACGTACCCATAGACTACTCCATTATCTACACCCCCTGGAACCTACCCATAGACTACTCCATTATCTACACCCCCGTGACCTACCCATAGACTACTCCATTATCTACACCCCCTGGAACCTACCCATAGACTACTCCATTATCTACACCCCCTGGAACCTACCCATAGACTACTCCATTATCTACACCCCCGTGACCTACCCATAGACTATTCCATTACCTACACCCCCTGGAACCTACCCATAGACTACTCCATTATCTACACCCCCTGGAACCTACCCATAGACTACTCCATTATCTACACCCCCTGGAACCTACCCATAGACTACTCCATTATCTACACCCCCGTGACCTACCCATGGACTACTCCATTATCTACACCCCCGTGACCTACCCATGGACTATTCCATTACCTACACCCCCTGGAACCTACCCATAGACTACTCCATTATCTACACCCCCGTGACCTACCCATGGACTATTCCATTACCTACACCCCCTGGAACCTACCCATAGACTACTCCATTATCTACACACCAGTGACCTACACAGACTACTCCATTATCTACACCCCCCTAGCACCTACCCATGGACTATTCCATCATCTAAACCCCCTTGGCACCTACCCGTGGACTAGTGCATCATCTACACCCCTCTGGTAACTACCCATGTACTATTCCATTATTTATACCCCCTCTGTAAACTACCCATGGACTATTCCATTTGCTACATATCACTGTGTTACCTACCTATGGGCAGCTACAATCTCTACATTGTTCTTACCTAGCCATGAACTTGTTATTTTTATCTAGTAGTGACATGACCTTTCACGCCTGCTGACCACTGACCCAAGCATCTCTTGTCCTGGGCAACGCAACACACACACACACACACACACGACTGTGTGAGAAAACACCACTGATGTGTGAAATAGAAACACCTTCTGGGTTACAGCTAGCTCCTCACTACACTATGTCTGCATCCCAAATGGCACGCTATTCCCTTTATAGAGCACTACTACCCATGAGGCCCAGGTCAAAAGTAGTACCTAACAAGGGAATAGGGTGGCATTTGAGACGCAACCTATGCTGCTGTGCTGTTGTGCGACACAGTGATATACTGCCAGTTAAATACCAGAGAGAGACAGACAGCGAGCGAGACAGACAGCGAGCGAGACAGACAGCGAGCGAGCGAGACAGACAGACAGCGAGCGAGACAGACAGACAGACAGCGAGACACAGACAGACAGACAGCGAGCGAGACAGACAGACAGCGAGCGAGACAGACAGACAGCGAGCGAGACAGACAGACAGCGAGCGAGACAGACAGACAGACAGACAGCGAGCGAGACAGACAGACAGCGAGCGAGACAGACAGACAGACAGACAGCGAGCGAGACAGACAGACAGAGACAGACAGCGAGCGAGACAGACAGAGACAGCGAGCGAGACAGACAGACAGAGACAGCGAGCGAGACAGACAGAGACAGCGAGCGAGACAGACAGAGACAGCGAGCGAGACAGACAGAGACAGCGAGCGAGACAGACAGAGACAGCGAGCGAGACAGACAGAGACAGCGAGCGAGACAGACAGAGACAGCGAGCGAGACAGACAGAGACAGCGAGCGAGACAGACAGACAGAGACAGCGAGCGAGACAGACAGACAGACAGCGAGCGAGACAGACAGACAGACAGACAGACAGACAGACAGACAGACAGACAGACACAGACAGCGAGCGAGACAGACAGACAGACAGCGAGACAGACAGACAGCGAGCCAGACAGACAGCGAGACAGACAGACAGACAGCGAGACAGACAGACAGACAGCGAGACAGACAGACAGACAGCGAGACAGACAGACAGACAGCGAGACAGACAGACAGACAGCGAGACAGACAGACAGACAGCGAGACAGACAGACAGCGAGCGAGACAGACAGACAGCGAGACAGACAGACAGACAGCGAGACAGACAGACAGACAGCGAGACAGACAGCGAGACAGACAGCGAGAGAGACAGACAGCGAGAGAGACAGACAGCGAGAGAGACAGACAGCGAGAGAGACAGACAGCGAGAGAGACAGACAGCGAGAGAGACAGACAGCGAGAGAGACAGACAGCGAGAGAGACAGACAGCGAGAGAGACAGACAGCGAGAGAGACAGACAGCGAGAGAGACAGACAGCGAGAGAGACAGACAGCGAGAGAGACAGACAGCGAGAGAGACAGACAGCGAGAGAGACAGACAGCGAGAGAGACAGACAGCGAGAGAGACAGACAGCGAGAGAGACAGACAGCGAGAGAGACAGACAGCGAGAGAGACAGACAGCGAGAGAGACAGACAGCGAGAGAGACAGACAGCGAGAGAGACAGACAGCGAGAGAGACAGACAGCGAGAGAGACAGACAGCGAGGTCTCAGCAGGTAACAGCTTTAAACAGCAGCAATCAGCATCCACCACCTTGGAGAGTGTTTGTCCCTCAGTCCAACATCAGCACATCGTATCCAACTAATCATCAAGATGATTCATATAAATGTGTTGTTAGTGCTGGGCTGGAACAAAGCCTGCACCTCTTGCAGCTCTCCAGGATTGGGTGTGAGTCTCTTCTAGAGCCTCAAAGCCTGTAAGCAAGCAGCAGAGACAGGCAAGAGGTACTCCCACAGCTGAACAGATGATCACAGCAGGTTTACAGTCTGTTAGGGGATGTCACAGACAGAATAGATAATGGCAGACACACACAGTGTGTAAAGAAGTCACTCAGCAAGTTGAGTTCACTTCATAAAAGCCAGCTACCACACCTACTGGCCTAGTCTACACTGTGTTAAAACAGGAGCTATGCTAGTCTAACAGACTTTAGGTCAATAGGAAACCCTGTTTAACAGGTAGAACAACTGGAGCTATGATAGCCTGTTTAACAGTTAGAACAACAGTAGCTAACTGTTAAACAGGCTATCATAGCTCCAGTTGTTCTAACTGTTAAACAGGCTATCATAGCTCCAGTTGATCTAACTGTTAAACAGGCTATCATAGCTCCAGTTGTTCTAACTGTTAAACAGGCTATCATAGCTCCAGTTGATCTAACTGTTAAACAGGCTATCATAGCTCCAGTTGATCTAACTGTTAAACAGGCTATCATAGCTCCAGTTGATCTAACTGTTAAACAGGCTATCATAGCTCCAGTTGATCTAACTGTTAAACAGGCTATCATAGCTCCAGTTGATCTAACTGTTAAACAGGCTATCATAGCTCCAGTTGATCTAACTGTTAAACAGGCTATCATAGCTCCAGTTGATCTAACTGTAATTAAACAGGCTATCATAGCTCCAGTTGATCTAACTGTTAAACAGGCTATCATAGCTCCAGTTGATCTAACTGTTAAACAGGCTATCATAGCTCCAGTTGATCTAACTGTTAAACAGGCTATCATAGCTCCAGTTGATCTAACTGTTAAACAGGCTATCATAGCTCCAGTTGATCTAACTGTTAAACAGGCTATCATAGCTCCAGTTGATCTAACTGTTAAACAGGCTATCATAGCTCCAGTTGATCTAACTGTTAAACAGGCTATCATAGCTCCAGTTGATCTAACTGTTAAACAGGCTATCATAGCTCCAGTTGATCTAACTGTTAAACAGGCTATCATAGCTCCAGTTGATCTACCTGTTAAACAGGCTATCATAGCTCCAGTTGATCTACCTGTTAAACAGGCTATCATAGCTCCAGTTGATCTACCTGTTAAACAGGCTATCATAGCTCCAGTTGATCTACCTGTTAAACAGGCTATCATAGCTCCAGTTGATCTAACTGTTAAACAGGCTATCATAGCTCCAGTTGATCTAACTGTTAAACAGGCTATCATAGCTCCAGTTGTTCTAACTGTTAAACAGGGTTTCCTATTGGCCTAAAGTCTGTTATTACAACTGGAGCTACGCTAGTCTCCTGTTAAACAGGTTTTCCTGGAGCTTTCACACACACAAACCTGCATGCCTACTTTATGATGAATGTTACACTAAAAACAGAAATGTTACCCTGTACCCTGTCTAACCGTGTGTTACCCTGTACCCTGTCTAACCGTGTGGTACCCTGTACCCTGTCTAACCGTGTGGTACCCTGTCTAACCGTGTGTTACCCTGTCTAACCGTGTGTTACCCTGTCTAACCGTGTGTTACCCTGTCTAACCGTGTGTTACCCTGTCTAACCGTGTGTTACCCTGTCTAACCGTGTGTTACCCTGTCTAACCGTGTGTTACCCTGTCTAACCGTGTGTTACCCTGTCTAACCGTGTGTTACCCTGCACCCTGTCTAACCGTGTGTTACCCTGCACCCTGTCTAACCGTGTGTTACCCTGCACCCTGTCTAACCGTGTGTTACCCTGCACCCTGTCTAACCGTGTGTTACCCTGTACCCTGTCTAACCGTGTGTTACCCTGTACCCTGTCTAACCGTGTGTTACCCTGTACCCTGTCTAACCGTGTGTTACCCTGTACCCTGTCTAACCGTGTGTTACCCTGTACCCTGTCTAACCGTGTGTTACCCTGTACCCTGTCTAACCGTGTGTTACCCTGTACCCTGTCTAACCGTGTGTTACCCTGTACCCTGTCTAACCGTGTGTTACCCTGTACCCTGTCTAACCGTGTGTTACCCTGTACCCTGTCTAACCGTGTGTTACCCTGTACCCTTTCTAACCGTGTGTTACCCTGTACCCTTTCTAACCGTGTGTTACCCTGTGCCCTTTCTAACCGTGTGTTACCCTGTGCCCTTTCTAAACGTGTGTTAAACTGTACTCTAACAGCTAAAGGCTATTGGCACGCAGCAGCAGGGACCTCGGCGTTACCACTACTTTAGTGCTCATAATTAAAACAAGCCCCGCGTGAGGAATGTTTGAGGATTAACGAGCGCATTACATGGTGTTCAGGGGGAGAGAGAGACAGATGAAATTCCAGCACCAACAGAATGCAGGAGGATTATAACAGTGGTGAGCTCTTGGTCAATATCACCAACACAGACAACACACAAAAGGTCCCCAGCAGGTAGGCTAAGCTGCTTTTGTCAGTCACTCCCTCTAAAACCTGGACACTGTGGTGAGCGGCTGACAAAGTAATAAACACACACACACACACACTTGGCGGCTGTCATATATCAGCCATCTGTCAGTGTGTGTGTGGTGTGTCTGTGTACCTGTATTTCTCCACTGCATATTTAAACACAAAGCAAAGCTTTGATTTTGTCTTTTGATTCTCCCCTCCCGGAGACTTGATCTAGCTCAGAGTATAAACAAACTCTTCCGCTCCTCCTTCACTCTGCGGGATGACAGAGTGTTGTTCTACCCTGCTCTTATCTTCCTGTTCATCACCAGCACCACCCAACCCTCTCTCTGCTGCTCCCTTCTACCAGCACCACCCAACCCTCTCTCTGCTGCTTCCTTCTACCAGCACCACCCAACCCTCTCTCTGCTGCTCCCTTCTACCAGGGCCAACCAATCGCCTCCCTTCTACCAGGGCCAACCAATCGCCTCCCTTCTACCAGGGCCAACCAATCGCCTCTCTTCTACCAGGGCCAACCAATCACCTCTCTTCTACCAGGGCCAACCAATCACCTCTCTTCTACCAGGGCCAACCAATCACCTCTCTTCTACCAGGGCCAACCAATCACCTCTCTTCTACCAGGGCCAACCAATCACCTCTCTTCTACCAGGGCCAACCAATCACCTCTCTTCTACCAGGGCCAACCAATCACCTCTCTTCTACCAGGGCCAACCAATCACCTCTCTTCTACCAGGGCCAACCAATCACCTCTCTTCTACCAGGGCCAACCAATCACCTCTCTTCTACCAGGGCCAACCAATCACCTCTCTTCTACCAGGGCCAACCAATCACCTCTCTTCTACCAGGGCCAACCAATCACCTCTCTTCTACCAGGGCCAACCAATCACCTCTCTTCTACCAGGGCCAACCAATCACCTCTCTTCTACCAGGGCCAACCAGCCACCTCTCTTCTACCAGGGCCAACCAGCCACCTCTCTTCTACCAGGGCCAACCAGCCACCTCTCTTCTACCAGGGCCAACCAATCACCTCTCTTCTACCAGGGCCAACCAGCCACCTCTCTTCTACCAGGGCCAACCAATCACCTCTCTTCTACCAGGGCTGGGGAACCAGAGCAGAACATGCAGCACAGCTTTGAAGATGTCAGATGGGAAGCACTTGACTAACATTACCAGAGTGTTAAATAGAAAACGTCCCAACCTCTGCTCTGCCTCTCATACTTCCAGACCACAGGGAGATTTAATACGCCATGTTTTCTGCTCCAAACATCCGGACAAACACAAATAAGCAGGGAAGGGAACCTTGAAAAACTTGCCGTGGACGTTAGCTAGTCAACACAACTCTGTGCATATTGATACAGAAGAGAAGGACCAGAGAACTCTACTCTCCATATGGATATAGAAGACAGAACAGAGAGGGGACCAGAGAACTCTACTCTCCATATGGATATAGAAGACAGAACAGACGGACCAGAGAACTCTACTCTCCATATGGATATAGAAGAGACGGACCAGAGAACTCTACTCTCCATATGGATATAGAAGACAGAACAGAGAGGGACCAGAGAACTCTACTCTCCATGTGGATATAGAAGACAGAGCAGACAGGGGACCAGAGAACTCTACTCTCCATATGGATATAGAAGACAGAACAGACGGACCAGAGAACTCTACTCTCCATATGGATATAGAAGAGACGGACCAGAGAACTCTACTCTCCATATGGATATAGAAGACAGAACAGAGAGGGACCAGAGAACTCTACTCTCCATGTGGATATAGAAGACAGAGCAGACAGGGGACCAGAGAACTCTACTCTCCATATGGATATAGAAGACAGGGGACCAGAGAACTCTACTCTCCATATGGATATAGAAGACAGAACAGAGAGGGACCAGAGAACTCTACTCTCCATATGGATATAGAAGACAGAACAGACAGGGGACCAGAGAACTCTACTCTCCATGTGGATATAGAAGACAGAGCAGACAGGGGACCAGAGAACTCTACTCTCCATATGGATATAGAAGACAGGGGACCAGAGAACTCTACTCTCCATATGGATATAGAAGACAGAAGACAGGGGACCAGAGAACTCTACTCTCCATATGGATATAGAAGACAGAACAGACAGGGGACCAGAGAACTCTACTCTCCATATGGATATACAAGACAGACAGGGGACCAGAGAACTCTACTCTCCATATGGATATAGAAGACAGAACAGACAGGGGACCAGAGAACTCTACTCTCCATATGGATATAGAAGACAGAACAGACAGGGGACCAGAGAACTCTACTCTCCATATGGATATAGAAGACAGAACAGACAGGGGACCAGAGAACTCTACTCTCCATATGGATATAGAAGACAGAACAGACAGGGGACCAGAGAACTCTACTCTCCATATGGATATAGAAGACAGAGCAGACAGGGGACCAGAGAACTCTACTCTCCATATGGATATAGAAGAGAACAGACAGGGGACCAGAGAACTCTACTCTCCATATGGATATAGAAGACAGGGGACCAGAGAACTCTACTCTCCATATGGATATAGAAGACAGAACAGACAGGGGACCAGAGAACTCTACTCTCCATATGGATATAGAAGACAGAACAGACAGGGGACCAGAGAACTCTACTCTCCATATGGATATAGAAGACAGAACAGACAGGGGACCAGAGAACTCTACTCTCCATATGGATATAGAAGACAGGGACCAGAGAACACCCGTCTCCAAGAAGTCCGCTGTCTGGAGAGGCCTACGACCTCCCGTCTCTAAAAGGTGTCTGCATACTAGGTCCAGTTTGCTCCTATCAGAACTCGGTGAAGTGAGCGTCTGTGCCTCGCGTACTCCCTTAAAAATACCTTCGCTTGAGAAACGCCTTAGCAAGTAGGCACATCCTCTAAAATAGTCCGAATGAATCAAAGAGAACAGGAAATCTGTCATTAATGTTGATGTTTTTGCCAAGTAGATCTTAGTCACACAATTGTACATCTAACAGATGTTTGGTGAATTATTTCTCAAGTGAAAAAATTTGCATAAAAACGAGTCATCTATCATTGAATAACAACACTTCATTGAAGAATCCCTACTATTGACCAATCACAGACGAAGGGCGTAGACTTCGGCTACTGAACGTCAGCTTGCTTCGAGAAAAAAAAGTGTGTGCAGGAACAGCCGAAAATCCTTGACCACCAAAAATGGACCCCTTAAGTCTTCTGTCTGGAGAGGCCTACAACACACTGTCTCTATATGTGTGTGTTGGGGGGGGGGGGTTGACACCAGCAGGCGAGAGAACCCCCAGTGTGCTGCAGCAGCTGTCCCCCTACAGGTGTGAGAGGGGGTGTGATCTCACCTCAGACGCAATGTTGACACACACCTACACAAACCCCAGGCCAGTGAGGTCACACCACCACCCCCTCAGGGGAGGTCCCAGTACGCGTGTGTGTCCAGTAACATAATTTATGTGAGGTCACTACACAGACAGGGCACCAATATACTGAGTCACTTCTCAAATCTGCCACCAAGCCATAGCGTGACATTGTGGTATGTGACAACATACCACAGCTTGGTCACCAAGGGAAAGAGTCCATACACAGACACACCACACAGGACAGTAGTGAACATGGAACAAGTCCACCGACCTCTAACCACAAACAGTGAGTCGCAGTGCAGTGACTGTAGCATGGCAACATAACTAACTGCCCCATATAAAAGGTGAAACATGAGACAAATAACACCAAGTAGCCTACTTCATGAATGTTTTTATTTAACTAGGCAAGTCAGTTAAGAACAAATTCTTATTTACAATGACAGCCTAACTCTAACCCGGACGACGCTGGGCCAATTATGCGCCGCCCTACGGTACTCACAATCACGGCCGGTTGTGATACAGCCTGGAATCGAACCAGGGTCTGTAATGATGCCTCTAGCACTGAGATGCAGTGCCCTAGACCGCTGCGCCACTCAGGAGCCCAAAACATATGAACATGTAAGGACAAGGGTAGCATTTACAGTAACCCTCCACACACTGAAAGAAGTCAATGAGTCACCATCAATTTACCGTCTTCCATGGCAGAGCTTAGACTGTCCTGGAATTTAGGAATTTCCAGGACTGACAGTAAATGTAGGACAGAAAATGGAAACTGAAATGTTCAGGTGGGGATATTCCCAAGTCTACTGGTAGAGAACTGAGGAACTAAATGATTCACCATACTGTCAATCTAATCGTATTCAGCACATGCTCCATATACAACTGGTGTCTCCTGACCGCTCCTGTCTCAGCCTCCAGTATTTATGCTGCAGTAGTTTGTGTCGGGGGGCTAGGGTCAGTTGGTTATATCTGGAGTACTTCTCCTGTCTTATCCAGTGTCCTGTGTGAATTTAAGTATGCTCTCTCTAATTCTCTCGTTCTCTCTTTCTTTCTCTCTCTCTGAGAACCTGAGCCCTAGGACCATACGGCAGGACTACCGGGCATGACGACTCCTTGCTGTCCCCAGTCCGCCTGGCCTTGCTGCTATTCCAGTTTCAACTGTTCTGCCTGCGGTTACGGAACCCCTACCTGTCCCAGACCTGCTGTTTTCAACTCTTAATGATCGGCTATGAAAAGCCAACAGATTTATTCCTGATTATTATTTGACCATGCTTGTCATTTATGAACATTTTGAAAATCTTGGCTCTCTCTAATTTTCTCCTTCTCTCTTTCTTTCTCTCGGAGGACCTGAGCCCTAGGACCATACGTCGGGACTACCGGGCGTGGTGACTCCTTGCTGTCCCCAGTCCGCCTGGCCTTGCTGCTATTCCAGTTTCAACTGTTCTGCCTGCGGTTATGGAACCGCCACCTGTCCCAGACCTGCTGTTTTCAACTCTTAATGATCGGCTATGAAAAGCCAACTGAAAATTATTCATGATTATTATTTGACCATGCTTGTCACTTATGAACATTTTTGAACATCTTGGCATAGTTCTGTTATAATCTCCACCCGGCACAGCCAGAAGAGGACTGGCCACCCCTCATAGCCTGGTTCCTCTCTAGGTTTCTTCCTAGGTTTTGGCCTTTCTAGGGAGTTTTTCCTAGCCACCGTGCTTCTACACCTGCATTACTAGCTGTTTGGGGTTTTAGGCTGGGTTTCTGTACAGCACTTCGAGATATTAGCTGATGTACGAAGGGCTATATAAAATAAACTTGATTGATTGATTGTGTAGACTTTACTGTGAAATGACTGCTGATGAGCCCTTCCCAACAATGCAGAGTTTAAAATAAGAAGATTGACAAATGAGTAACACAGGAGGAATAAACTCTACTTAGCAACAGCAGAACATGAAGCACCTGGTGTCATCCAGGAGGACTGACAGTAATAACGAATCTGCTGTCATCCAGGAGGACTGACAGTAACAAAAAATCTGCTGTCATCCAGGAGGATTGACAGTAATAAAGAATCTGGTGTCATCCAGGAGGACTGACAGAAATAAAAAATCTGGTGTTATCCAGGAGGACTGACAGTAATAACGAATCTGCTGTCATCCAGGAGGACTGACAGTAATAAACCATGATGCATCTGGTGTTACCCAGGATGCATCTGGTGTTACCCAGGAGGACTGACAGTATTAAACCATGATGCATCTGCTGTCATCCAGGAGGACTGACAGTAATAAAGAATCTGGTGTTACCCAGGAGGACTGACAGTAATAAAACATGATGCATCTGGTGTTACCCAGGAGGACTGACAGTAATAAAACATGATGCATCTGGTGTTACTCAGGAGGACGGACAGTAATAAAACATGATGCATCTGGTGTTACCCAGGAGGACTGACAGTAATAAACCATGATGCATCTGCTGTCATCCAGGAGGACTGACAGTAATAAACCATGATGCATCTGGTGTTACCCAGGAGGACTGACAGTAATAAACCATGATGCATCTGGTGTTACCCAGGAGGACTGACAGTAATAAACCATGATGCATCTGGTGTTACCCAGGAGGACTGACAGTAAGTACAGGACTTTATAGGAAATGGAAAGTGCAACAGTCAGGTGGGAGACTACGGACCTTCCCAGGTTGACTTGGTGAGCAAACAGACTGGAATGAACATGTTCAGTGGTCTGATGAGTCAAGTACAAACACATGCATGCAGACACGGCCCTGTGTTTCCACAGCAAACAACCTTTGGACTCTAGCTTCTGGAGCCCAAGTACAGATGAAACACACTGCCAGTCACTAATGGACAAAAAGCTGATGCTTCATTACACACACGGGATGTACAAGCGGCACTAAACAAACCTCTAAACATTTACCTTTCAGACCCCTACTGTTCAAGAATGACTAGACGCTGCCATGTGGGGAATCCTAAGTGGCTTATTTCATCTTCTTGATACCATGGCTTGTTTTGTGGTGTTTTGACAGATTTCATGTCAATCTAGCTAACCAACAACTTTAACAATGTATATGAGAGACAACAAGCGCTCATTCACCAAATGCATTTGTTTTCAATAAACACTGGAGCTGAAATATAGTTAACATGTTGTCAACAATCTAATCCAACCCGTCTGTTTTGCCCCATAGTTGTGCACTGGTCGGTTGTGTTGCTAAACAACCAACCCCTCTATAGGAATCTAAATCTGGGGTTGTTTTCATCGTGTTTCCTTCTCTCCCACACCTTCTTAAGCAGAAAGACACTGGTCTTTGTTCCACAAATAATCATTCTGAATTGTCTACCAAGCGGTGCTCTAAAGATGAGACATGACCCCAAATGAACCCTCGTGGAGAGCTATTAGTCTGCCTGAGCATTAGGAGCGATGACCATGTTCACGATTGACAGGGAGTTTCTGAAGAGGGAACGGTGTTGCAGTGATTTGAGCCCACAGGCAAGGAAAATCAACACACGACATGTTGTCCACTTTCAGTATGTGTGTGTGAGACTCAGATAATGATGCATGGACGTGGTGGAAGGAAACAGCACCTGGCTCTGTGTGGGTGTCCAGTAAGCAGATGGTTGTGTTTGGGGAGACCATCCAAGATTCCCCACACACACACACCAAAATCTGGCTCTTCAATAATGGAAATGGTCATTTAACGTTAATCCCGATGAAGGGGGTGAAACAAACTTATACAGTCTCTTATGACAGAGATGACTATGGGGGATGGAGGAGAGAGGAGGAGGGATGGAGGAGAGATGGAGAGAGGAGAGATGGAGGAGAGAGGAGGGATGGAGGAGTTGGGAGAGATGGAGGAGAGAGGAGGGATGGAGGAGAGAGGAGGGATGGAGGAGAGAGGAGGGATGGAGGAGAGAGGAGGGATGGAGGAGAGAGGGAGAGATAGAACACATACAATGTTGAGTCTCAACAAGGCAGGTCCAGTGACTACAGAAGGGGGGGGGGGGGGGGGGCTGTTCCGTTCTAGGGACAGAGGGTTACGGACAACGTGACAGTGCGCACACACACACACTTGGGTTTGAGCAGGAAACATGAATCAATAGCATCAGTGTATACTGTGTCCATGTTCTGCATGAAAGACAAACAAACAGGCCCATTACTCATGGTCAGTCTCAGACACACACACAGAGAGAGAGAGAGTCCCAGAGAGAGGAGGGGAAAATGCTCCCTCTGTTTTTGGCCCTCTCCTTTTGACCTTGAGGGGGTAGGGGCTCTTCCTGTTCTGGGTCTGAACCACTACAGCATGTGGTGACTGACTCTGCTTTCTCTACATGGGGTTCAAAGCCTATAAGCTGAACTGCATTCAGCATTAGATGGGATATGGGAATGAGATGGGACAGTGCTCTTACAAGTCACCTACTTGTTGGAATGGCTATACAAGTAGCCAATGTATGTCCATTGACAACGGCATGCAGGCTTCAATTGCAGCCTTTATTATACCTAAATGCATGTGTTCAGTTGACAGACGCAATGGTGGAAGTGATGCCTAGAACATTGGGAAATCCAGATCAGTCCAAACCAGGCACAGAGACCAGGTAACACATTAGCCTACAGCCAACACGGCTGAATACATACATGTTGCCTAGAGAATAGTTTCTCCTGAAGTCTGCTTGTAGGATGAGATGCTGTAGGTTGGTATTTTATTAGGATCCCCATTAGGTAGGCTATGGAGTAAAAGCCTTGTCGTTTCACAAATCTGTTGAGCACAACTCCTAAAGAGTGAAATGCAAATTGTTGGCCTGTTTTGAAGAGATCCCAAACACCGAGGTCAATGTTTGAAAATCATGCAGTCGTTTTCATGATAATATCCCACTGCAATACACATAGCAAACGCATCTAACGTTACTAAGCTACTTTCACCTACAAACCGTGCAACAGTAGCCTACTGTGTCATTGCCACGCAACATTGTAGCCGCGTGACTGGTTAACGAGGAACTCTGAGATTTGTTCCATTGATTAAGACCGGAACACACGCTAGATTTATTACAAAATTAACACTATAGACTTCTATGCTCTTTTCTTGACTCGCTCCTTAGCTATAATCCCGTTGTTATCCCAATGTCATAGAACCAGACCAACAATCTGTGTCGATTCCTTCACATCATTCTTAACTCAGCCGCTGAGAAGTTCAAATACACAGCCATGACCGGTCGCTTACCTCAGGAATTGGTAGTTGAACACGAACTCGCTGTCCTAATCGGTTCGTCTCCTCTCTTTTGACAACCAAACCCCAAACGAAGTCCTATTGTCTACGTTGTCACCGTCCGTAAAAAGTTCAGATCTTCCCCGGGAGAGAAAACATTGTGAGATGCCGAAGGGAGCGAGCGAGCAACGACGCTCTAAATCCCGGGAAATATGACACGGTTTGGAAGTTTGGCACTTTCCCCACGACAAGAGATTTTTCTTCACGCCCAAAAAACGTAAACACAGAATGAATTCAGATGTGTTTCAGATTCAAAGACGAACACACCTTTGGTTTAAGTCCGCCCTGATGAATTGGCAAGAAACTGCACGTTGAACTGTAACGCCCGCGGTACAGCAGCCAAGAAAAAGAGGGATGGAGTATCTTCTCTCACTCCTCCCCCTCTCTCTCTCCCAAGAAAATACACAGAGCCTGTACGTATCAGTTTACACACAAGACGGGGAGAGAGTCTACAAACTATCGTTGAAGCCGGAGAAAAACAACTGAGCCCTACACCCTCTTCTTTTCAGTGGCAGCGCCCAATAAAAAGAGGGATGGAGTATTTTCTCTCTCTCCTCCCCCACAATACAATAGACCGAGCCCGTACGGATCCATTTACTCACAAAACGGGGAGAGACTCTGCAAACTGTCGTGAAAGTCTGAAAAAAAATGTTAGCCCCCCACCCTCTTCTTTTCACCGGAGAGAAGAAATAACCACTGGAAGCCCCGCGAGCAGCTTTGTTCAAAGTTCGAAATGAAAGCGCAGCTGACTGTAGAATGCTGAACTATTCCAGAATAAACTGGAACATTGTAGGCTAGCGCTAGGCTACATTGTAATCTGTTCTAGTTTTATGTCAAATGAGATTATTATGCTATATGAAAATCCAACCTGGATGTAGGACCGACTGTCCCCATTTCTATCAGCTACATTTCTGAAAATGGTTTGAGGCCACGGTGGGGTCAAATCCTACTTGACCGTGCAGTCGCCTATAATGCACGGCTCGTGGAGACAATAGTTCCATTGTTTCCTATGTTTGGTTAGGGGGCAGTGTGGAGGTATTAGGTAAATAACATGCCTCGCAGGAATGTTACAGTAGGCCTAATGTCATTATTGCTTTATCAATTATAAGTGATGCAGGCTAATACACGATGCATATACATGCTTCAACACGCCCATAACATCTGTCACGATGTAATAGATCATTGTTTGTGTGTGTTTTCTACTCATTCATTCATTTGTACTCAGTTCTCAACTGGACCACACAGTTGTTGTGAAAATATCAAAGAAGTCATTGAAGTCAGCCAGTGTTTGGAGGGAAACAGATTAAGCCTGGCTATGCTAGACTAGGTCCAGTAAAAACCACCAGGCTGGACCAGGGCTGCTGGACACACTTAGGACAACATTGGGTCTGCGTCCCAAATGGCACCATGTTCCCTTTATAGTGCACTACTTTTCTCCAGTGCTCATAGGGCCTGGTCAAAAGCAGTGCACTGTAAAGGGAATAGGTTTGATTTGGGATGCACATAGGGTCTGAAAGGTCAACAATAAAGCCACCTGCTCCTTTTCAATGCCTGATGTCAGCCATTGGCTTTTGACCCCACTGTGACCTTTCTACATGCCAGGCTTTAATATCACTTGTGCATGTGTAATCCTCCATGTTGTTGTTTCTAGTCTATTGAGGTGTGTGTCAGCTCTTATTCATGTTCAGTGACCTTACTACACACAACTAAACCTAGCCTGTTCTCTCATTCCACTCAAGTGCCTCTTAGAGCCACGATAAGCCTGGCCAGCGACATTAATGCTTTTTACTGCCAGGTATTATGGTGGTGACTGACTGAATGGTGACTGGTGACTGACTGAATGGTGATGCTTCTGTATAAGGCTGCTCCTCTTACTCAACCACACCTTGACAACCGCAACCCTTTCCGTTCACACACAGCAGCGCTGGGGCTGTGGTGTGTGTATGAGTGTGTGTATGTGTACTGGGTGTCAGCGGTGAATGATTTATGAGTATGCAAATGAGGCTGTCAGAGGACAGTGTGGAGTCTGCCCTGAAGGCCTGTAGGGGACAGAAACACACACATACATATTCACACACACACACACACACACATACTGACATATCAAAGCAGAGAGTGACAGACAGAGGGAAAGAATGACTGAATGAAAAAACGGAGAGAGAGAGCGACAGAATGAGACACAGACAGAGGGAGAGAGAGAGAGCGACAGAATGAGACACAGGCAGAGGGAGAGAGAAAGAGTGACAGAATGAGACACAGGCAGAGGGAGAGAGAGAGAGCGACAGAATGAGACACAGGCAGAGGGAGAGAGAGAGCAACAGAATGAGACACAGACAGAGGGAGAGAGAGAGAGACAGAATGAGGCACAGAGGGAGAGAGAGAGTGACAGAATGAGGCACAGGCAGAGGGAGAGAGAAAGAGCGACAGAATGAGACACAGGCAGAGGGAGAGAGAGAGAGTAATGACAGAATGAGACACAGGCAGAGGGAGAAAAAGAGCAACAGAATGATACACAGGCAGAGGGAGAGAGAGTAATGACAGAATGAGACACATGCAGAGGGAGAGAGAGTAATGACAGAATGATACACAGGCAGAGGGAGAGAGAGTAATGACAGAATGATACACAGGCAGAGGGAGAGAGAGAGAGACAGAATGATACACAGGCAGAGGGAGAGAGAGTAATGACAGAATGATACACAGGCAGAGGGAGAGAGAGTAATGACAGAATGATACACAGGCAGAGGGAGAGAGAGTAATGACAGAATGATACACAGGCAGAGGGAGAGAGAGTAATGACAGAATGATACACAGGCAGAGGGAGAGAGAGAGAGACAGAATGATACACAGGCAGAGGGAGAGAGAGAGAGACAGAATGATACACAGGCAGAGGGAGAGAGAGTAATGACAGAATGATACACAGGCAGAGGGAGAGAGAGTAATGACAGAATGATACACAGGCAGAGGGAGAGAGAGTAATGACAGAATGATACACAGGCAGAGGGAGAGAGAGTAATGACAGAATGAGACACAGGCAGAGGGAGAGAGAGTAATGACAGGCAGAGGGAGAGAGAGTAATGACAGGCAGAGGGAGAGAGAGTAATGACAGAATGATACACAGGCAGAGGGAGAGAGAGTAATGACAGAATGATACACAGGCAGAGGGAGAGAGAGTAATGACAGAATGATACACAGGCAGAGGGAGAGAGAGTAATGACAGAATGATACACAGGCAGAGGGAGAGAGAGTAATGACAGCCCGACAGAAAATTAAATGAAATTGTGACTGACCATGGAACACTCCACTCCGCTATTTACAGTTATCTGTTGTGGTTCTCAGTAATGAACCAATTGTCTGCTCTCAATGGAACTGTCACAGAGTTGTTTACCAGAGCCATGACAAAGAACCGAGGGTGCCGCAGCAAAAACCATTAAGACAAAGAGGAATTGATGAGGGGAAGGAGGGAGAATGCTGAGGCTCGCACTGTCACAAATCTCAACATTAGTTTTTACTTGTTTTTCTGCAGTTTAACAAATAATGAATATTGATCATGTAATCATGGTATTTTCTTTGCAATCATGTGGAACTGCAAATTGAGTGATTATTCATAGAAAATTACTGTGACAATGACTTCTTCTCATCACAATAGAGGTGTACTAGACAGGTACTATAGGTGAACAGGCCTCCATTCACTAATGTTACAATGACAGTGCCCTCTACTGGTTGGAAATGGTGGTGCATCAAAACAACAACAGTCAAACGCTTGCTGAACAGTCGGAAAGACAAGCAAAATATTTTAGTTTTTTGCTAATCTAGACGCTTATTCTCAAAATTGTGTTTACAGTAATCTGGCTTCCAACCACTTTGTCTTCTTCACCCTCATAGATCTTGGAATGTGGAGCCCAGGCATGTTCATGAGAGACTGCTGGTGGAATAGGGAGAGGGGAGGACTGTCGGTGGAATAGGGAGAGGGGAGGACTGTCGATGGATGGGGAGAGGGGAGGACTGTCGATGGAATAGGGAGAGAGGAGGACTGTCGATAGAATAGGGAGAGGGGGAGGACTGTCGATGGAATAAGGAGAGGGGGAGGACTGTCGATGGAATAAGGAGAGGGGGAGGACTGTCGGTGGAATAGGGAGAGGGGAGGACTGTCGATAGAATAGGGAGAGGGGGAAGACTGTCGATAGAATAGGGAGAGGGGGAGGACTGTCGATAGAATAGGGAGAGGGGAGGACTGTCGATAGAATAGGGAGAGGGGGAGGACTGTCGGTGGAATAGGGAGAGGGGAGGACTGTCGGTGGAATAGGGAGAGGGGAGGACTGTCGGTGGAATAGGGAGAGGGAGAGGACTGTCGGTGGAATAGGGAGAGGGGGAGGACTGTCGGTGGAATAGGGAGAGGGGAGGACTGTCGGTGGAATAGGGAGAGGGGAGGACTGTCGGTGGAATAGGGAGAGGGGAGGACTGTCGATGGAATAGGGAGAGGGGAGGACTGTCGATGGAATAGGGAGAGGGGAGGACTGTCGATGGAATAGGGAGAGGGGAGGACTGTCGGTGGAATAGGGAGAGGGGAGGACTGTCGGTGGAATAGGGAGAGGGGAGGACTGTCAATGGAATAGGGAGAGGGGAGGACTGTCGATGGAATAGGGAGAGGGGAGGACTGTCGGTGGAATAGGGATAGGGGAGGACTGTCAATGGAATAAGGAGAGGGGGAGGACTGTCGATGGAATAGGGAGAGGGGGAGGACTGTCGATGGAATAGGGTGAGGGGAGGACTGTCGGTGGAATAGGGAGAGGGGAGGACTGTCGGTGGAATAGGGTGAGGGGAGGACTGTCGGTGGAATAGGGAGAGGGGAGGACTGTCGGTGGAATAGGGAGAGGGGAGGACTGTCGGTGGAATAGGGAGAGGGGAGGACTGTCGGTGGAATAGGGAGAGGGGAGGACTGTCGATGGAATAAGGAGAGGGGAGGACTGTCGATGGAATAGGGAGAGGGGAGGACTGTCGGTGGAATAGGGAGAGGGGGAGGACTGTCGGTGGAATAGGGAGAGGGGAGGACTGTCGGTGGAATAGGGAGAGGGGGAGGACTGTCTGTGGAATAGGGAGAGGGGAGGACTGTCGGTGGAATAGGGAGAGGGGAGGACTGTCGGTGGAATAGGGAGAGGGGAGGACTGTCGGTGGAATAGGGAGAGGGGAGGACTGTCGATGGAATAAGGAGAGGGGAGGACTGTCGATGGAATAGGGAGAGGGGAGGACTGTCGGTGGAATAGGGAGAGGGGAGGACTGTCGATGGAATAGGGAGAGGGGGAGGACTGTCGGTGGAATAGGGAGAGGGGAGGACTGTCGATGGAATAAGGAGAGGGGGAGGACTGTCGATGGAATAGGGAGAGGGGGAGGACTGTCGATGGAATAGGGAGAGGGGAGGACTGTCGATGGAATAGGGAGAGGGGGAGGACTGTCGATAGAATAGGGAGAGGGGAGGACTGTCGATGGAATAAGGAGAGGGGGAAGACTGTCGGTGGAATAGGGAGAGGGGGAGGACTGTCGATAGAATAGGGAGAGGGGGAGGACTGTCGATGGAATAGGGAGAGGTGGAATAAGTGGAGTGGAGATATTGAAAGTGAAAATGGGAGAAAAAATAGAGTTTATTTTAAACCCAAAGAGAGAGAGAGTCAGTCTGTGACGGGCCTCAGCTCAGTGGTTCTTGTCACTGTGATTTATTACAGTCAAATATCACAATACTGAGATTACGGAAAGAAAGTGTACGCACACACACACACTGTACAGACACAGACAAACACACACACACACATACACACACGCATACACACACTGTACATTCACAAACGAGAAACCGATCAAGAAGCAGGGAGAAACCAGAAACAGGGTTCTCAATCACTGAGGCTGAAAATTCAGCCAATCGTCAAATTGACCCTTAAACTGGCGACTTCCCAGTAAATAACATTGTCTTTAAAGAGCTCCATTCCACACTTATTTCCACTGCCTCACCCAGCAACAGAGATAGAGATTGTGACGGGTTCCCAAATGAAGACAAAGCATTTGTTCATTCTCAGAACTCTGGAGTTTAATCAGCGTGTCGGTACGGAACAGTCAATCAGGATCCGTCAACCCTTAAGAGCATTCCCATCAGTCACTGCTCTCTGAGGACAAGATATTCACACCACAGGGATATGACAGCCTTGAGGGGGTGTGTGTTTGTGTGTGTCAGATTCTGGAACCATCCCATTAGGTGTGTGATAATTCTGTTTAGGTAAACTAATTGTGAGGAGTTTCTTTGACCCACAACGCACCGCTTCAGTCACGCCACCTCATTTTCACTAAGCCACTGCATCTGTTTGTTGTAATGATTAAAGCTGAACACATTTTCTTAATCTCTTGAAATCATAATGTCCCTTAGAATCACTCCATTACTTCATTTTCTGGCTGGTTGGCATCCAATAAGAGGCTTTGCCGAGCAGAACAATCCAATAAAAAGTTATGAATGTTTAATCAGCGTTTATGCCGCCTTTCACATAACCTTCATGTGCCAAAAAAAGAACTAATTTTTCATCAAGACTAGCAATATTACTAACTTTCAGAATGACAAATGGGCTTCATCAAATACTTTCCAATGCATTAAAGTTCCCATTTGATATACAGTGCCAAAGATATCACATGTAATAACTTCAGATTTAACGCCCATTGCCTAGTATTGACGTACTGCTGAACTAAGAAAAGTTCAACTTTGTGTACTGTATGTGTGTGTGTTTGTGTGTGTGTAGGCTACTGTACATGTGTGTGTTTGTGTGTGTGTAGGCTACTGTACGTGTGTGTGTTTGTGTGTGTGTAGGCTACTGTACGTGTGTGTGTTTGTAGGCTACTGTGTGTGTGTGTGTTTGTGTGTGTGTAGGCTACTGTGTGTGTGTGTTTGTGTGTGTGTAGACTACTGTGTGTGTGTGTGTTTGTGTGTGTGTAGGCTACTGTGTGTGTGTGTGTGTGTGTGTGTGTGTGTGTGTGTGTGTGTGTGTGTGTGTGTGTGTGTGTGTGTGTGTGTGTGTGTGTGTGTGTGTGTGTGTTTGTGTGTGTGTGTGTGTTTGTGTGTGTGTAGGCTACTGTGCGTGTGTTGTGTGTGCGAGCGTGCGTGCATGTGTGTGTCCATAAGATGACTCAGTCTGTTTGCTCACCAAGCCAACAGGGGAAGGTCCCTAGTCCACCAAGCCAAACGGGGAAGGTCCCTAGTCCACCAAGCCAACCGGGGAAGGTCCCTAGTCCACCAAGCCAACCGGGGAAGGTCCCTAGTCCACCAAGCCAAACGGGGAACGTGTGTGTTTTCCCTCTTCCCTCTTCCCTCTTCCCTCTATCCCTCAGGATATTACTGAACAGGGTTCCCCAACTGGCTTCCCTCAGGATATTACTGAACAGGGTTCCCCAACTGGCTTCCCTCAGGATATTACTGAACAGGGTTCCCCAACTGGCTTCCCTCAGGATATTACTGAACAGGGTTCCCCAACTGGCTTCCCTCAGGATATTACTGAAGAAGGTTCCCCAACTGGCTTCCCTCAGGATATTACTGAACAGGGTTCCCCAACTGGCTTCCCTCAGGATATTACTGAACAGGGTTCCCCAACTGGCTTCCCTCAGGATATTACTGATCAGGGTTCCCCAACTGGCGTCCCTCAGGATATTACTGAACAGGGTTCCCCAACTGGCTTCCCTCAGGATATTACTGAACAGGGTTCCCCAACTGGCTTCCCTCAGGATATTACTGAACAGGGTTCCCCAACTGGCTTCCCTCAGGATATTACTGAACAGGGTTCCCCAACTGGCTTCCCTCAGGATATTACTGAACAGGGTTCCCCAACTGGCTTCCCTCAGGAGATTACTGAAGGACGTTCCCCAACTGGCTTCCCTCAGGATATTACTGAACAGGGTTCCCCAACTGGCTTCCCTCAGGATATTACTGAACAGGGTTCCCCAACTGGCTTCCCTCAGGATATTAATGCTATGGCTTGGTAGTTTGGCACTGACTCCATGTTCTTTTCCATTTGTGTGTGTGTTTGTGTGTGAGTGTGTGTGTCACTGTTAGAGTTGACCAGTAGGTGACAGTAAAAGCTTGTTTTAAAAGTTCTCACTCTAAATTAAAGGGACAATCAGTGTGTGGTTGCAGTAACTGTATGACTTGTGATTGTTTTTACAGTCCAGTATGTAACTCTCTTCATAGTGCAGTAAACCACACTTGACAACAGCAGCCCTCTTCCTGAGGACAGAGCTAGCCTGGATGCCATAGACATCACAGCAGGTTGGTGGCACCTTAATTGGGGAGAACGGGCTCGTGGTAATGACTGGAGTGGAATCAGTGGAATGGCATCATTATTATAAGCCGTCCTCCCCTCAGCAGGCTACTGTGGTAGACATGTCCTCATCAGGAGGGCCATGGTCCACTGTCCCAGCCGTCCTCCCCTCAGCAGGCTACTGTGGTAGACATGTCCTCATCAGGAGGGCCATGGTCCACTGTCTCAGCCGTCCTCCCCTCAGCAGGCTACTGTGGTAGACATGTCCTCATCAGGAGGGCCATGGTCCACTGTCCCAGCCGTCCTCCCCTCAGCAGGCTGCTGTGGTGGACATGTCCTCATCAGGAGGGCCATGGTCCACTGTCCCAGCCGTCCTCCCCTCAGCAGGCTGCTGTGGTAGACATGTCCTCATCAGGAGGGCCATGGTCCACTGTCCCAGCCGTCCTCCCCTCAGCAGGCTGCTGTGGTAGACATGTCCTCATCAGGAGGGCCATGGTCCACTGTCCCAACCGTCCTCCCCTCAGCAGGCTACTGTGGTAGACATGTCCTCATCAGGAGGGCCATGGTCCACTGTCCCAACCGTCCTCCCCTCAGCAGGCTACTGTGGTAGACATGTCCTCATCAGGAGGGCCATGGTCCACTGTCCCAGCCGTCCTCCCCACAGCAGGCTGCTGTGGTAGACATGTCCTCATCAGGAGGACCATGGTCCACTGTCCCAGCCGTCCTCCCCTCAGCAGGCTACTGTGGTAGACATGTCCTCATCAGGAGGGCCATGGTCCATTGTCCCAACCGTCCTCCCCTCAACAGGCTACTGTGGTCGACATGTCCTCATCAGGAGGGCCAGTTCCACATATGCCAGCTATAGCACATTGCATACAATTTGTTTCAAACGCCTTGCTCATCGGTGTCATCTAATATACACACATCCACACCTCCACATAGACTACACAGGCATGCCTGCACTAACTGGGAAACATCTTTAACCTCCAGGTGACCTTCTATTCTCTATAATAAATAGGAATCCACAGAAATACTATAGTAGTAGTAGTGGGTAGTGTTAAATAGAGCTGTGTTTGGATAACATCGGGTTAATGTGGCGTCTGTGTGTTTATGCAAGGACATCTGTGTGTTTATGTAAGGACATCTGTGAGATGATTTCTGAATGTCACTGCTGAAGTTACCACAGGGAGAGATGTGTGTGTGACTCCAGTCATATCATTGAAAGGTAAACAGACTCTCTCTGTTCCTCTGGGTCTGCTGTTGGAGCTGGACTAGGGAGATAATCTACTGGCCACACTGGAGGAGGGGGGAAGGGAGGAAGTGAGGAAGGAAGGGAGGAAGGAAGGAAGGAAGGGGGAGGGGAGGGAGGGATAAAGATATAGAGAGAGAAACAGAGGGAGAGAGAGAGGGCTCTCAGAGAGATAGAAAATGGAGAGAGAAGGGATAAGGATCTGGTGAAAAAAACATGAAAAATAAAGATAGAAAGAGAGATACCAGCTCTCTCCAAATCATGATAGCATGCATCCATGTTATAACAGACAGGATTATGGGGGGTGTACATTTGTTGTACGGTACGGGGGAGTGGAACACTGGAAGTAGAATGGTCCTGGGGTCTCACTTCCTGCTCTGGAGCACCACAGACGCCCCTACGGCCCCCAGCTCAACTTTCTCACGCTGGGAGCCAGAGAACACCAGAGAACACCACCACAGACCCTCCTCTTTCCCAGAGATCCCCCTCTGCCCCTATGCCATGCAGCATCACCATGGAAACCTGTAATGCACATCACTGTTTTCTGATTTCACACAGATATGGGCGAGACAAAGGTGAACTCAGGTGAACTAGAGTTTGATATGTGATCGTTCTAGATGTGTGTGTAGGTGGTACCTGCCATAACTTACCCTTAGCAGATGATTCATATCATGTCCTTCATACCACAACACTATCAGACAACAATGTTTATGCATCATCGCATTACTTAAGGATGATTTGTTTGTCTTTGGAGTGAGAGAGAGAAAAAGAGAGAGAGAGAGCGGGAGAGAAGGAGAGAAAGAGAGAGAGAAAGACAGAGAAATAGAGAGCGAGACAAAGAGAGAGTGAGAGAGAGAGAGCGAGAGAGAATCTGGGGCTCTGTTCCAGGGTCAGTTTATAAATCTGCATGTAATCTATGGGTCGACATGCACTGCATACGCCTTCCCCTAGATGTCAGCAAGCAGTGAGAATTGAAATGGAGTTGCTAGGTATATCTGAGGCAGTATAAAGGCTCTTGGAACGGGTGGTGCACTCTTTTCAACGTTCGTCATGGCGCAAAGCAGACCTCAGGATGGCATTCTGAAAAGCTCTCGTTATAGCCCTTAGATATATCCGGCTGTGATTTTATTCGATATAGGTGTTAAAAACATCACAATGTAGTTATTTTAAACCGAGTTATATCAGTTTATATCAGTATATTGCGATTTTCTGAATTTTATTTGTTCTGCCTTATGGTGAGTTGGACACGTCTTCGCCACATGGCTAATGTTTGCTGCTAATTCCTAAGTTGAAGACGACAATCTACAACCGAGCAACGATGATTCTGGACAAAGGACAACTTGCACAAGATTCTGATGGAAGCTCAGCAAATAGTAAGAACTATTTATGATGTTAATTCGTTGTTCTGTTGAAAAATGTGAAACTATTATTCCGCCATTAATTTCGGTGCGGTCTCGCTTTAACGCACGCTGTATGTCGTAGTAACGTTAATTTTAAAAATCTAACACAGCGGTTGCATTAAGAACTAATGTATCTTTCATTTGCTGTCCAACCTGTATTTTTTAGTCAAGTTTATGATTAGTTATTGATTAGATTAGGTGCCTCTCCCAAGATTTCTCCCGACATTTTGTTTGTTGTTTGGCTACTATTCATATTGTATAACCACGATTGGTGCCGCTAAATATGCACATTTTCGAACAAACCATATATGTATTGTGTAATTTGATGTTATAGGACTGTCATCTGAAGAAGTTTGAGAAGGTTAGTGAAAATTAATATCTTTTGCTGGTTTATTCGTTATCGCTACTGTTGGCTTGAATCAATGCTGTTGTGTGGTTGGCTATTGTAGTAAGCTAATATAATGCTATATTGTGTTTTCGCTGTAAAACACTTAAAAAATCTGAAATATTGGCTGGATTCACAAGATCTTTGTCTTTCATTTGCTGTACACTGTGTATTTTTCATAAATGTTTTATGATGAGTATTTAGGTAATTCACGTTGCTCTCTGTAGTTATTCTAGTTGCTTTGGTGAGAGTTGTGATGGTGGCTGCAATGTAAAACTATGATTTATACCTGAAATATGCACATTTTTCGAACAATACATATGCTATACAATAAATATATTATCAGACTATCATCTGATGAAGTTGTTTCTTGGTTAGTGACTATTTATGTCTTTATTTGGTCGAATTTGTGATAGCTACCTGTGCAGTAAAAAAAATGGTGGGAAAAAAAAGTTGGCTCTTTTGCTATCGTGGTTAGCTAATAGAAATACATATTGTGTCTTCCCTGTAAAACATTTTTAAAATCAGAAATGATGGCTGGATTCACAAGATGTGTATCTTTCATCTGGTGTCTTGGACTTGTGATTTCATGATATTTAGATGCTAGTATTTACTTGTGGCGCTATGCTAGGCTATGCTAGTCAGCTTTTTTACTGATGAGGGTGCTCCCGGATCCGGGATTGTGACCAAGTAGAAGTTAACTCTTTGTCTGGGGTTTAAAGAGGGATGCTACATCTAATCTGTCTGGGGGTTAAAGATTCCCTAAGATTCCCTAATACCCGACATTTCCCCGCTGTGAGCTTCATAGAAGTGAAAGTATGGCTTGGCCTCTGGCTGATGATATGTTCTCTGGGAGAGGGTGGGGCTTTACAGGAGTGCTGATTGGTCTGAGCTGTCTTGTTGTGTCTTGTTGTGGGAGCAATATTCCTTAATACACCAAGACCCATCCGAGGAGGCTAAAGAGGGTAATCTGACTTATAGTGTAGACAATGAGAATTTAATATTACCAAAGCATTTCAAACGGTCACTGAAACTGAGTAGTATGCTAAGCATGAGAGTAGAGTTAGGGGAGGATATCTCAGTTGAGTTCTATGTAGACCAACTGGGGTCCTTCACTCCTTGGCAGTCCAGAACTATGGGCCTTTTGGGAAGGTATTTGTGTAGATCTCCATGTAATGCGTGGAATCAGGTCATAGCACACACTGAGAGGGGTGGCTACGTAAACCCACATACCCAATACGGGAACAGATGGAGTATGGTAAAGGTGAGGGTTTTTGAATGCCATCCGGAGCAGGGGAAGTATTATATAAAGGTACGACTTACCATCAAGAATGTAAACACTGAGGATCTTGGGTTGTGGTATATTGGCTTTGACCAGGTTTTGACCGATACTATGGTGCAATTCGAGGTAGCAGAGGTAAGAGTCGGTGTGGATGCCAGGGCAAGTCAGAATCCAATCAGTCTCCCTAACAAAACTAATATTCCTTATATAGTCATGCAGGGACAAGGGCAGGTACGAATAGTCCAGACAAAAGACCTTAAGGAAGTGATTGAGTTGGAGACTGGGTTTGGGGATTCTAATCTATGGTTAGAATGGATTCAATATACGGCCAGATCAGTAGCTAAAGAAGAATGTTATGCCTGTGCCACAGCTTAACCTAAGTTGACTACCATCCCTTTTCCACTCAATGGAATTAATTCACCTAGGGTAATGGCCTGTATGGTACAGCTGTTTATGAAAGCAGGAATGCCAGATTATGACAGTTGTACTGATCTGCACTATTTGTATCCACATGAACCCCTTAAATCTAGGCTCCCTCCCTTCACAGTGACTGAAGGAAACTATTACTGTTTGGCCCGATACAACAGGAATGGGAAAGATGTAGGGGAAGTGAATACTTGCAACAGCACGGAGAATATTACAGCAGATGAGACCATGAGAGATCTGGCAGGCTGGTTGTGCTCTGGGGATTTCAGTAAGATAAGGAGGCCAAGGGCTGACATCTGGTGGTTGTGGGGGGGAATGACGTTATGGACGAGTTCAAAGCTAGAAATCAGATACTAGCAGGATTGGGATCAAGCATCTTCTGGTGATAACAGCTGCAACTAGGTGGATGGGATGTCAGAATAGAATAGCCTTGGATATGTTACTGATTGTAAAGGGTGGGGGAGGTGTATGAGGTTTTCATCCCCGATAACACAGCTCTAGACGGATCAGTGACCAAGGCCCTGGCAGAGAACTCTGGGGTAGATAATGCTCTTACAAATTGATTTGACAGTATGTTTGGGACATGGAAAATTGTCATAATCACTGTGTTGTGGGCCACTTTCACCTGTATGAGTGTTTTGGTTCTGTGTGAATGCTGTTTTATTCGTGCGTGAAAGGTCTCATTTCTAAGATTCTGGAGAAATCGATGACACAACAGATGGTGAAATACAGACTGATCCCAAGTTCTGACCAGTGGAATGAATGATGAATACATGTTCCCAGACAGAGGATGGATCCGGCTCCTTCACATACGCAGAGCCTATGTGGTATGAAACCATTTTTAAATGTTTAGGTCTCTTCTTGTTTTTATGTTTAGACTGTTTGTTTTAATGAAGATTATAACGAAAATTCTGACAAAAAGAGTTATGATTCTGATGTAGGCCTGGAACAGTCAATGTAAATACATATATTGTTTTTTTTGTGTGGTTGATTTTGAGTATAATGGATAAATCAAATGTAAATACATGTATTGTTTTGGTATATTCTTGTATAAAATTAATGTTTACATATAGTGTTTGATATAATGACCCTTATTTAGTCATTAAGGGTGGATTGTTAGGATATTTTATAAAGGTTTAATATAAATGATTAAATAATTCTACCCAGAAACTTAACCATTAGGATTATTTGTTAGGTAGCATGTAGGGGGGTAGAAAGGAATGTCTGTGTGTGTGCCTAAAGAAAACTAAATGGATCATTAACCTATGTTTGAACCGACTAAGCTATAACTCTGTGGAGATAAGGGAAGACAGCTCAAGCCCCTACAGGTTTTCCGTATCTGGGGGGGGGGACTGGAACTGTCAGCTAAGTGGTAATAAGCTGTGGTAAAAGGCTTCAGGAGATAATCCAGATTAGTGTGTATGTATGTGCGTTACAAATAGAAGGGATAAAAAGAACGGTTTTGTATATGCACGTCAGAGATCTCTCAAGAATAAACGCTATTGATTAATTTGGACACGGGTCTATGTCTATTTTATGCAAATAAGGATCTTACAAATTCTTAGAAACGGACAGAGTGTTTGCTTTGTATAATTAAATTGTTTAATGAACATATAGGAAACAAATTTCCTCATCAGGGTTAAGGAGGGATATTACATGTAATCTGTCTGGGGTTAAAGAGGGATACCATCGAATCTGTCTGGGGGTTAAAGAGAGAAACTACATTTAATCTGTCAGGGGGTTAAAGAGAGATACTACATCTAATCTGTCTGGGGGTTAAAGAGGGGTACTACATCTAATCTGTCTGGGGTTAAAGAGATACTACATCTAATCTGTCTGGGGGTTAAAGAGGGATACTACATCTAATCTGTCTAGGGGTTAAAGAGGGATGCTACATCTAATCTGTCTAGGGGTTAAAGAGGGATGCTACATCTAATCTGTCTGGGGGTTAAAGAGGGATACTACATCTAATCTGTCTGGGGGTTAAAGAGGGATGCTACATCTAATCTGTCTGGGGGTTAAAGAGGGATGCTACATCTAATCTGTCTGGGGGTTAAAGAGGGATACTACATCTAATCTGTCTGGGGGTTAAGGAGGGATACTACATCTAATCTGTCTGGGGGTTAAAGAGGGATACTACATCTAATCTGTCTGGGGGTTAAGGAGGAATACTACATCTAGTCTGTCTGGGGGTTAAAGAGGGATACTACATCTAATCTGTCTGGGTGTTAAGGAGGAATACTACATCTAATCTGTTTGGGGTTAAAGAGGGATAATACATCTAATCTGTCTGGGGGTTAAGGAGGAATACTACATCTAATCTGTTTGGGGTTAAAGAGGGATAATAAATCTAATCTGTCTGGGGGTTAAGGAGGGGTACTACATCTAATCTGCCTGGGGGTTTAAGAGGGATACTACATCTAATCTGTCTGGGGTTAAGGAGGGATACTACATCTAATCTGTCTGGGGTTAAAGAGAGGGATACTACATCTAATCTGTCTGGGGTTAAGGAGAGGGATACTACATCTAATCTGTCTGGGGTTAAAGAGAGATACTACATCTAATCTGTCTGGGGTTAAGGAGAGGGATACTACATCTAATCTGTCTGGGGTTAAAGAGAGATACTACATCTAATCTGTCTGGGGGTTAAAGAGGGATACTACATCTAATCTGTCTGGGGGTTAAGGAGGGATACTACATCTAATCTGTCTCGGGGTTAAGGAGGAATACTACATCTAATCTGTCTGGGGGTTAAAGAGGGATACTACATCTAATCTGTCTGGGGGTTAAAGAGGGATACTACATCTAATCTGTCTGGGTGTTAAGGAGGAATACTACATCTAATCTGTTTGGGGTTAAAGAGAGGGATACTACATCTAATCTGTCTGGGGGTTAAAGAGGGATACTACATCTAATCTGTCTGGGGGTTAAAGAGGGGTACTACATCTAATCTGTCTGGGGGTTAAAGAGGGATACTACATCTAATCTGTCTGGGGGTTAAAGAGGGATACTACATCTAATCTGTCTGGGGGTTAAAGAGGGATACTACATCTAATCTGTCTGGGGGTTAAAGAGGGATACTACATCTAATCTGTCTGGGGGTTAAAGAGGGATACTACATCTAATCTGTCTCGGGGTTAAGGAGGAATACTACATCTAATCTGTCTGGGGGTTAAAGAGAGATACTACATCTAATCTGTCTGGGGGTTAAAGAGAGATACTACATGTAATCTGTCTGGGGTTAAGGAGGAATACTACATCTAATCTGTCTGGGGGTTAAGGAGGGATACTACATGTAATCTGTCTGGGGGTTAAAGAGGGGTACTACATCTAATCTGTCTCGGGGTTAAAGAGGGCTACTACATCTAATCTTAGCAGTTGGCTCTTGGAGGATGACTCTTGGGGTTGTGAGATAAGACAACATTAAAATAGTTTCAGGTATCTGTTATTTTTTCTCAGCACAGTTTATCTCTGTCTGTCTGGCTACATTACAAATCAAAGCTGCATTGCATCCCTTCCTCTTTGTTTGTGTAATTCAACACACAATCAAATGTAATGTCTGTGTGCGTGCGTCTGTGTGTGTGTTCTTCATGCAGCATCGTGTCCACGCCATCCTGGAAGCTGACCTGGTGATCGTGATAAAGCGAGGGAACATCTTGGAGATCGACAAACCAGAGACCCTTCTGGAGAACGAAGACGGCATGTTCGCTTCCTTCGTCAGGGCTGACATGTAGGCTCACACACTGTCAGCAAGCACACCATCAGTCATTAACACATAGGAACATTCCACATTACCAGTGTGTGTGTAATGTTATAGTAGTGTATGTGGTGTGTGTGTGAACTACCTATACCGGAACATACCTGTGAGTTCCACCTTCCAGCGGTCTCGCACGCTCTCCTGCAGATTCTCCAACTTGATTTTTACTTTCTCATACTCTCTCTCTGCCCGCTGGCGCTTCCTCCTGTCATCAACATGTAGGAACAGTCCATTAGACTACTAACACACAGGAACAGTCCATTAGAGTGGGGTGGCAGGGTACCCTAGTGGTTAGAGCGTTGGACTAGTAACCGAAGGCTGCAAGTTCAAATCCCCGAGTTGACAAGGAACAAATCTGTCATTCTACCACTGAACAAGGCAGTTAACCCACTGTTCCTAGGCCATCATTGAAAATAAGAATTTGTTATTAACTGACTTGCCTAGTTAAATAAAGGTAAAATAAATAAATAAAATAAAAAGACTACTAACACATAGGAACAGTCCATTAGACTACTAACACACAGGAACAGTCCATTAGACTACTAACACACAGGAACAGTCCATTAGACTACTAACACACAGGGACAGTCCATTAGACTACTAACACACAGGAACAGTCCATTAGACTACTAACACACAGGAACAGTCCATTAGACTACTAACACACAGGAACAGTCCATTAGACTACTAACACATAGGAACAGTCCATTAGACTACTACATTTACATTTAAGTCATTTTAGCAGACGCTCTTATCCAGAGCGACTTACAAATTGGAAAGTTCATACATATTCATCCTGGTCCCCCCGTGGGAATTGAACCCACAACCCTGGCATTGCAAGCGCCATGCTCTACCAACTGAGCCACACGGGACCACACACAGGAACAGTCCATTAGACTACTAACACATAGGAACAGTCCATTAGACTACTAACACATAGGAACAGTCCATTAGACTACTAACACACAGGAACAGTCCATTAGACTACTAACACACAGGAACAGTCCATTAGACTACTAACACACAGGAACAGTCCATTAGACTACTAACACACAGGAACAGTCCATTAGACTACTAACACACAGGAACAGTCCATTAGACTACTAACACACAGGAACAGTCCATTAGACTACTAACACACAGGAACAGTCCATTGGACTACTAACACATAGGAACAGTCCATTAGACTACTAACACACAGGAACAGTCCATTAGACTACTAACACACAGGGACAGTCCATTAGACTACTAACACACAGGAGCAGTCCATTAGACTACTAACACATAGGAACAGGAGTGACATTTGTCACAGAGTAGGCCAGAAGGCTAAACTGGAAAACCTAACCTCTATCAAAATAAAAAGATGGCGGAGCCGCAAAAGTTCTTCTGTGCAAGGGTGTTTATTTATATAGTGATTCCGGAACAAAAACAACAGTACTGCCATCAAACATATACCATATGTGCCAGCTAAAAACAATGCTGCCCCATCCACAGCTCAATCCAAAATTCCTCTCCATGAACTGAAAGAGAGGCTCCTTTTGTAGGGGTAGCCCCTCCCCTCAGAACAATTAACATTAATTAATTAAGCAATTAACTATTCAAACCTACATTTTCCATTCAAATAAACATACTAAAGTATATACATTGCAACACGTTTTTTATGAAACAATATCCCAATATAACATTTACAAAATTACATCACTACTGACATAGTGTCTTTCAATATGTACATTTACATTAACGAGCCATTCGGGTCAGGCACTACAAAGTCAGCCCAATTCCCTTAGCTTGGGTCCTTACCCAGCATACCTGGAAAATACAGAGATGGAGAGAGAAAGGAACAGAACAAACAAACAAACAAACAAAGCACTCATCCATAACATCGATAAGTATAATAAATATTGCCTATATTAAATATGAACACTTGTTTATTTCTTTATACCATAACCGGTTACTGACGTAAGTGTGAAATGTATGTACTAAGATAGAGAAGTTAACTTGTGTGTCAACCCACATTGTTAACTTATCTGATAACGGAGCAGGGAGGAGTGATGAATGTGTGTGTGCGTTAAAGTACCAAATGCTGCCCGCGGCCAGTGACGGACTTCTACGTCACATTACCTTCCTCCTCTCCTGAAGCGACTAGGTTCGGGAGCCTTGATAGGTAGTCCGCCGTGACGTTTTCTTTTCCTGCCTTGTGACGGACACAGAACCTGAAGGGCTGGAGCTCCAGATACCACCTGGTCACACGAGAATTCCGGTCCTTCATGGTCTGGATCCAGGTCAGTGCTCTGTGGTCCGTGTGCAGGTCAAATTCCCTCCCAAGAAGGTAGTAACAGAGGCTATCTAGGGCCCACTTTATAGCCAGGCACTTCTTCTCGAATACCTTTTCCCTGGGCAACAGCTTCTGGCTCAGGTACAGCACAGGAAGCTCTTCTCCTGGCTCTCCTTGGGCCAGTACAGCTCCAATTCCCACAGCCGAAGCGTCCACCTGCACGAGAAACCTCTTCTGAAAATCAGGGGTCTGGAGAACAGGGAATGAGCACAGTCGTTTTTTCAGCATCATGAAGGCTTCCTCACACTCCTCAGTCCACTTCACAGGGTTGCTGGCCACCTTTGAAGTGAGGTTGGTCAGAGGGACAGCGATGGTTGAAAACTGCGGGATGAATCTCCGGTACAACCCTGCCAGACCTAGGAAGGACTTCACCTGTGTCTTGGTTCTGGGTTGAGGGCTGTTCTTGATGGACTCCACTTTGTCCACCTGAGGCCGAACTTCACCCATACCCAGCTGGTAACCCAGGTACTTTGTCTCCTGTTTCGCCCACTCACACTTCAGGAGGTTAACTTCTCTAGGGTAGGGGGCAGCATTCGGAATTTTGGATGAAATGCATGCCCAAATTAAACTGCCTGCATCTCGGGCCCAGAATATATTATATGCATATAACTGGTAGATTTGGATAGAAAACACTCTAAAGTTTCCAGAACTGTTAAAATAGTGTCTGTGAGTATAACAGAACTAATTTGTCAGGCAAAAACCTGAGAAAAATCCATTCAGGAAGTATTTATTTTGTTGGTTTTGTAGTTTTCTATTCAATGCCAATACAGTATCCATTGACTTAGGACTCAAAATGCAGTTTCTATGCCTTCCACTAGATGTCAACAGTATTCAGAAATTGTTTCAGGCTTGTATTCTGAAAAATGAAGAAGTAAGAGCAGTCTGAATGAGTGGACCCTGCAGTGTCACAGAGCTTTGTCCTGCGCAAGACCGAGACAGTGCGTTTCTTGTTTACCTTTTAAATTGACAACGTTATTGTCCGGTTGAACTTTTATCGATTATTTAGGCTAAAAACAACCTGAGGTATGCTTTCACCGTAAAGCATTTTTTAAATCTGACACCGTGGTTGGATTCACAAGCAGTTAATCTTTAAAGCTATGTAAAATATGTTTTGTTTTCTGAATTTTTATAATGAGTATTTCTGTATCTGAATTTGGCGCCCAGCAGTTTCACTGGCTGTTGAAGAGGTGGGACGCTACCGTCTCACGTGCCCAAGAGAGGTTAAGCGTGAGGTCTGCATCATGGATCTGCCCCAGGACTCTGCTAAGATGCTGTATGTGCTCCTCCCAGGAGTGGCTGTAGATCACCATGTCGTCCAAGTAAGCAGCACAGTAATCGTCACAGTCCTGGAGGACCTTGTCCATCAGCCTCTGGAAAGTTGCAGGGGCCCCATGAAGGCCAACCGGCATGACCTTGAACTGGAACAGGCCCATCGGTGTCCGGAACGCAGTGTAGGCCTTGGATTGTTCGTCCAGGGGCACCTGCCAGTACCCTTTGCAGAGATCCAATGTGGTGATGTAATGAGCTCTACCTATTCTCTCCAGCAAGTCGTCAATGCGGGGCATGGGGTAGGCATCAAACTGGGAGATGGCATTCACCTTACAGAAGTTCATGCAGACGCGCAAAGAGCCATCCTTCTTTGGTACAATGACAATAGGGCTGCTCCATTCACTTGAAGGATGGCTCGACAACATCCATTTCTATCATGGTGTGGCTCTTCCTTGAGGGCTACCACCAGCCTCTCAGGCACACGGTAAGGATGCTGGCGGACAGGGTTCTGGCCATGCTTCAAACGAATGACGTGTTCTAGGACTTCGGTTCTTCCTGGCCTCTGACTGAAGAGGTCCGGATACTTGCCAAACAGCTGCTTCAGCTCATCTTGCTCATTTTCTTCTAGGTGAGCCAGTATGACCTCTGCTCGTCCTTTCCATGCCTCTGTGACCCCATTCGACTCATCCTCTTCTTCTATTCTGCGGACCAGAAAGGACTTTCCCTTGGAGAGTTCCTCTTTCTCCTCCCAGGCCTTGAGGAGGTTCACATGGTAGGTTTGCTTCTCCTTACCCTTGTCCGGGTGCAGCACCTCGTAGGTCACCGGGCCCATCTTCCTCCCGATTAGGTACTGCCCTTGCCACTGCGCAAGGAGCTTGCTGGTAGACGAGGGAGGAAGGAGCAGGACTTTCTGTCCTGGCTCAAACTCTGTGGCGAGCGTGCTGGTCATACCCTCTCTTCTGGGCCTGCTGAAGGTTTGCCCTAGCTTCCTCTCGGTACCGCTCCAGCCTGTCTCGCATCTGGAGGACATACTGGACAATCCCCTGTCCTGAGGTAGCTACCAGGGAACCTTCCCAGCACTTCTTCAGCAGGTCCAGTGGTCCCTGCACTGGCCATCCATAGAGGAGTTCGAATGGCGAGAAACCTGTCGATGCCTGAGGCACCTCCCTGTAAGCAAAAAGCAGCAAGGGTAATGCCCAGCTGTCGGTGGAGTTGAACCATCAGTCGCGAGGTGAAGTTTGTCCCTTGGTCCGTCGGGATTCCTACACGAGAGAAGAGCTGAACAAGAGCACTGATTATTTTTGGAGTGGTTATGGAACGGAGTGGGAAGGCTTCTGGGAACCGGGTGGCATAGTCACAGATCACCAATATATACTTGTAACCTGCGCTACTCTTCTCCAAGGGTCCAACAATGTCCTTTGCAATTCTCTTGAATGGGGTAGAGATAACTGGCAGTGAACATAGAGGAGCCCGGTCAGACCTACGGACAGCACTGGTTTTCTGGCACGTGGGGCATGTTTTGTAGTTTGTTTGTACATCAGTATACATGGAGGGCCAAAAGAAACGGGAGCCTAGCCTAAGATAGGTCTTATGTTGCCCTAGATGACCTGCCCATGGAACTGTATGTGCAAGGTTGAGAACAAGTGGTCTACAGGTAGATGGCACCACCAACTTCCTGCTATCTGCCTCTGGCCCAAGGTAGAGTATGTGGTTGACTACCGTGTAAATCCCCCCACATGAAGATTGACTGTCCCCAGCTTGTCAAATAAACCTTTCAAGGTCGCTGGCGTCTTTTGAGATTATTTCATTGGTCCTAGAGTGTAAAGTCCAGACACCCATTTCACCGGGTGAACTAAAAACAACTCCCCCATCACAACTACATGAGTGGTGCTTGATGGGAAGTGTAGTTGTGTACCTGTAGCAGTAGACGGACACAGCTAGGAAGAGTAGCATAGGGACGATGATAGCTGGGATGATGATAGCCAAAGGAACCTCATACTTCCTCTCATAGTTCACTGAGCCCACCACCCACTCGCCATTACCAAACTTTATCTGTTAGGGAGGGGGAGAGAGAGAGAGAGAGAGAGAGAGAGATGGACAGAAAGAGAGATGGACAGAAAGAGAGAGAGAGAGATGGACAGAAAGAGAGAGAGAGAGAGAGATGGACAGAAAGAGAGAGAGAGAGAGAGATGGACAAAAAGAGAGAGAGAGAGAGAGATGGACAGAAAGAGAGAGAGAGAGAGAGAGAGAGAGAGAGAAAGAGAGAGATGGACAGAAAGAGAGAGAGAGAGATGGACAGAAAGAGAGAGAGAGAGATGGACAGAAAGAGAGAGAGAGAGATGGACAGAAAGAGAGAGAGAGAGATGGACAGAAAGAGAGAGAGAGAGATGGACAGAAAGAGAGAGAGAGAGATGGACAGAGAGAGAGAGATGGACAGAAAGAGAGAGAGAGATGGACAGAAAGAGAGAGAGAGAGATGGAAAGAGAGAGAGAGATGGACAGAGAGAGAGAGAGACAGATGGACAGAGAGAGAGAGACAGAGAGAGAGATGGACAGAAAGAGAGAGATGGACATAAAGAGAGAGATGGACAGAAAGAGAGAGATGGACAGAGAGAGAGAGAGAGAGAGAGAGAGAGAGATGGACAGAAAGAGAGAGATGGACAGAAAGAGAGAGATGGACAGAGAGAGAGAGATGGACAGAGAGAGAGAGAGAGAGATGGACAGAAAGAGAGAGATGGACAGAGAGAGAGAGAGAGATGGACAGAAAGAGAGAGATGGACATAAAGAGAGAGATGGACAGAAAGAGAGAGATGGACAGAAAGAGAGAGAGAGAGATGGACAGAAAGAGAGAGATGGACAGAAAGAGAGAGAGAGAGATGGACAGAAAGAGAGAGATGGACAGAAAGAGAGAGATGGACAGAGAGAGAGAGAGAGAGATGGACAGAAAGAGAGAGATGGACAGAAAGAGAGAGATGGACAGAGAGAGAGAGATGGACAGAGAGAGAGAGAGAGATGGACAGAAAGAGAGAGATGGACAGAGAGAGAGAGAGAGAGATGGACAGAAAGAGAGAGATGGACAGAAAGAGAGAGAGAGAGATGGACAGAAAGAGAGAGATGGACAGAAAGAGAGAGATGGACAGAAAGAGAGAGATGGACAGAAAGAGAGAGATGGACAGAGAGAGAGAGATGGACAGAAAGAGAGAGATGGACAGAAAGAGAGAGATGGACAGAAAGAGAGAGAGAGAGAGAGAGAGAGAGAGAGATGGACAGAAAGAGAGAGATGGACAGAGAGAGAGAGATGGACAGAAAGAGAGAGATGGACAGAAAGAGAGAGATGGACAGAAAGAGAGAGAGAGAGAGAGAGAGAGAGAGATGGACAGAGAGAGAGAGAGAGAGAGAGAGAGAGAGAGAGAGAGAGAGAGAGAGAGAGAGAGAGAGAGAGAGAGAGAGAGAGAGAGAGAGAGATGGACAGAAAGAGAGAGATAGAGAGATGGACAGAAAGAGAGAGAGAGAGAGCGAGAGATGGACAGAAAGAGAGAGAGAGAGATGGACAGAAAGAGAGAGATGGACAGACAGAGAGACAGAGAGAGAGAGATGGACAGAAAGAGAGACAGAGAGAGAGATGGACAGAAAGAGAGATGGACAGAGAGAGAGAGACAGAGATGGACAGAAAGAGAGAGACAGACAAAGAGAGAGACAGAAAGAGAGAGACAGAAAGAGAGAGAGATGGACAGAAAGAGAGACAGAGGTGGACAGAAAGAGAGAGAGAGACAGAGATGGACAGAAAGAGAGAGACAGAGAGAGATGGACATAAAGAGAGAGAGATGGACAGAAAGAGAGTTCAAGTCAGTTAAAGGCAAATGGAAGAAAGCTAATGAGCTACAAGACGTGTATAATTGTGGAGAGGCAGATATACATCAAGGTGTTGATACTGTTATGTCTCTGTCAGGACTGAGTGGTCCCGGTCACAAGTCTAGGATTATTGTATGGCTCAATCAGGTGGTTTAATGCCTTGACTGAAGTGAATGTCTGCAACAGGACATTGGATTAAGTTTGGACACCACTGATTTAGATAGAACTGTACTGGAACACTAGCATCTATCTGAAACATGTTGAGAGCCAGAGAGACATCAGCTTGTCCAGTGCTAATGCCTGAAGCCTCTCTCTCTGTGCCTTGGGTTTAGACAGAAGGCCAGTGTCGTCACCGTTAGGTCCAGAGGGTCGGAGCTGGTGTCTCTGCGCTGGCGTTTGGAGCGGGCTCTGGGCTGGGTGGACGGAGCTTCCAGGAACAGCTTGTCATCCTGCAGGATGGTCACCTTACAGGAGGCATCTCCTACGAACGCCTGGGCTTCTTCAGCTGTCATGGCCTTGCTGAACCCACGACCCTGGAGAGAAAGAGAGAGGTGGCTGGCTGTTAATCTCTGGACTGCAGGGATATGCAGTCATTTGTAAAAGCAGATATGATTACCTCAATATTGATATGAATTATATCAATGCACTATACTTGTCTTTTCTCTCTGGGGGGACATCATAGTCACAAAGCAGAATACATTTGTTTGTTTGTTTGTTACCCCTTTTTCTCTCCAATTTCGTGGTGTCCAATTGGTAGTTACAGTCTTGTCTCATCGCTGCAACTCCCGTACGGACTTGGCAGAGGCGAAGGTCGAGAGCCGTGCGTCCTCTGAAACACAACCCAACCAAGCCGCACTACTTCTTACCCACTTAACCTGGAAGCCAGTCGTACCAATGTGTCGGAGGAAACACTGTACACCTGGCGACCGTGTCAGCGTGCACAGCGCCCGATCCGCCACAGAAGTCACTAGTGCGTGATGAGACAAGGACATCCCTGCCGGCCCAAACCCTCCCCTAACCTGGACGATGCTGGGCCAGTTGTGCACCGCCTCATGGGCCTCCCGGTCGCGGCCAGCTGCGACAGAGCCTGGACTCGAACCCAGAATCTCTAGTGGCACAGCTACTACAGCTACAGACCACTGCGCCACACGGGAGGCCGAAGCAGAATAACATTTAAGCCACATTGGCCCACGAAGAACGATAAGCGAGTATTACCAGAAATAACAAAAAAACTCAAACAGTAACCATGACAACACAACCCCATTACCCAAGAGTAGTGTTACTGTTCTTTACCGTGACGAGGATGATTTCAGTGATGATGTTCTTGGTCAGTTCATTGAAGAACGGGTCGGCGTGGTACTCAAAGAAATTCAGTTCCTCTACCACGTTGTCTAGCTGGAGGAAGGTCCTGAAGGACTGGGTCTCAGAGGACCTGTTCACCGCTGGACTGTCAAACAGCAGCACTGTGTCGTTCTTATGTACGGCAGACTGGATGAACTGGAGGGGGGATGGAGAGGGGGGCAGAGAGAGAGAAGAGAGAGAAAGATATTTCATTCCTGGCAGGACACTGTGTGTTTAGTCTCACAGAGAAGTCTGTAGTCACAGACAAAAACATAAAACTCACTGAGTCACTGTTGACATGCTAGCTACCTGCCATGGATAATACCACAGCTAGAGTACTGTACACTAGGACATGCTAGCTACCTGCCATGGATAATACCACAGCTAGAGTACTGTACACTAGGACATGCTAGCTACCTGCCACGGATAATACCACAGCAAGAGTACTGTACACTAGGACATGCTAGCTACCTGCCATGGATAATACCACAGCTAGAGTACTGTACACTAGGACATGCTAGCTACCTGCCATAGATAATACCACAGCTAGAGTACTGTACACTAGGACATGCTAGCTACCTGCTATAGATAATACCACAGCTAGAGTACTGTACACTAGGACATGCTAGCTACCTGCCATGGATAATACCACAGCTAGAGTACTGTACACTAGGACATGCTAGCTACCTGCCATGAATAATACCACAGCTAGAGTACTGTACACTAGGACATGCTAGCTACCTGCCATGGATAATACCACAGCAACAGTACTGTACACTAGGACATGCTAGCTACCTGCCACGGATAATACCACAGCTAGAGTAGTGTACACTAGAGGGATTAAAATACACTACTGGCAGGAAACAGAACTTGTGGAATGGTATACTAACCTCAATGGGAGGGGACTCTAGAATGATAACATGTAGTGTATTGTATAATAGGAGTGGACTCTAGAATGAAAACATGTAGTGTATTGTATAATAGGAGTGGACTCTAGAATGATGACATGTAGTGTATTGTATAATAGGAGTGGACTCTAGAATGATAACATGTAGTGTATAATAGGAGTGGACTCTAGAATGATGACATGTAGTGTATTGTATAATAGGAGTGGACTCTAGAATGATAACATGGAGTGTATTGTATAATAGGAGTGGACTCTAGAATGATGACATGTAGTGTATTGTATAATAGGAGTGGACCGTAGAATGATGACATGTAGTGTATTGTATAATAGGAGTGGACCCTCGAATGATAACATGTATTGTATAATTGGAGTGGACTCTAGAATGATAACATGGAGTGTATTGTATAATAGAAGTGGACTCTAGAATGATAACATGGAGTGTATTGTATAATAGGAGTGGACTCTAGAATGATAACATGTAGTGTATTGTATAATAGGAGGGGACTCTAGAATGATAACATGTAGTGTATTGTATAATATGAGTGGACTCTAGAATGGATAACATGTATTGTATAATAGGAGTGGACTCTAGAATGATAACATGTAGTGTATTGTATAATAGGAGTGGACTCTAGAATGGATAACATGTATTGTATAATAGGAGTGGACTCTAGAATGGATAACATGTATTGTATAATAGGAGTGGACTCTAGAATGATTACATATAGTGTATAATAGGAGTGGACTCTAGAATGATAACATGTAGTGTATTGTATAATAGAAGTGGACTGTAGAATGATAACATGTAGTGTATTGTAAAATAGGAGTGGACTCTAGAATGGATAACATGTATTGTATAATAGGAGTGGACTCTAGAATGATAACATATAGTGTATAATAGGAGTGGACTCTAGAATGATAACATGTAGTGTATTGTATAATAGGAGTGGACTCTAGAATGGATAACATGTATTGTATAATAGGAGTGGACTCTAGAATGATAACATATAGTGTATAATAGGAGTGGACTCTAGAATGATAACATGTAGTGTATTGTAAAATAGGAGTGGACTCTAGAATGGATAACATGTATTGTATAATAGGAGTGGACTCTAGAATAATAACATATAGTGTATAATAGGAGTGGACTCTAGAATGATAACATGTAGTGTATTGTATAATAGGAGTGGACTCTAGAATGATAACATGTAGTGTATTGTATAATAGAAGTGGACTCTAGAATGATAACATGTATTGTATAATAGGAGTGGACTCTAGAATGATAACATGTAGTTTATTGTATAATAGGAGTGGACTCTAGAATGGATAACATGTAGTGTATAATAGGAGTGGACTCTAGAATGATAACATGTATTGTATAATAGGAGTGGACTCTAGAATGATAACATGTAGTTTATTGTATAATAGGAGTGGACTCTAGAATGATAACATATAGTGTATAATAGGAGGGGACTCTAGAATGATAACATGTATTGTATAATAGGAGTGGAGTCTAGAATGGATAACATGTATTGTATAATAGGAGTGGACTCTAGAATGATAACATGTATTGTATAATAGGAGTGGACTAGAATGATAACATGTAGTGTATTGTATAATAGGAGTGGACTCTAGAATGACAACATGTATTGTATAATAGGAGTGGACTCTAGAATGACAACATGTAGTGTATAATAGGAGTTGACTCTAGAATGATAACATGTATTGTATAATAGGAGTGGACTCTAGAATGATAACATGTATTGTATAATAGGAGTGGACTCTAGAATGATAACATATAGTGTATAATAGGAGTGGACTCTAGAATGGATAGCATGTATTGTATAATAGGAGTGGACTCTAGAATGATAACATGTAGTGTATTGTATAATAGGAGGGGACTCTAGAATGGATACCATGGAGTGTATTGTATAATAGGAGTGGACTCTAGAATGATGACATGTAGTGTATTGTATAATAGAAGTGGACTCTAGAATGATAACATGTAGTGTATTGTATAATAGGAGGGGACTCTAGAATGATAACATGTATTGTATAATAGGAGTGGACTCTAGAATGATAACATGTATTGTATAATAGGAGTGGACTCTAGAATGGATAACATGTATTGTATAATAGGAGTGGACTCTAGAATGATAACATGTAGTGTATTTTTTTAATAGGAGGGGACTCTAGAATGGATAACATGGAGTGTATTGTATAATAGGAGTGGACTCTAGAATGATAACATGTAGTGTATTGTATAATAGAAGTGGACTCTAGAATGATAACATGTAGTGTATTGTATAATAGGAGTGGACTCTAGAATGATAACATGTAGTGTATTGTATAATAGGAGTGGTCTCTAGAATGATAACATGTAGTGTATTGTAAAATAGGAGTGGACTCTAGAATGATAACATGTAGTGTATAATAGGAGGGGACTCTAGAATGGATAACATGGAGTGTATTGTATAATAGGAGTGGACTCTAGAATGATGACATGTAGTGTATTGTATAATAGAAGTGGACTCTAGAATGATAACATGGAGTGTATTGTATAATAGAAGTGGACTCTAGAATGATAACATGTAGTGTATTGTATAATAGGAGTGGACTCTAGAATGATAACATGGAGTGTATTGTATAATAGGAGGGGACTCTAGAATGGATAACATGGAGTGTATTGTATAATAGGAGTGGACTCTAGAATGATGACATGTAGTGTATTGTATAATAGAAGTGGGCTCTAGAATGATAACATGTAGTGTATTGTATAATAGGAGTGGACTCTAGAATGATAACATGTAGTGTATTGTATAATAGGAGTGGACTCTAGAATTATGAAATGTAGTGTATTGTATAATAGAAGTGGACTCTAGAATGATAACATGTAGTGTATTGTATAATAGGAGTGGACTCTAGAATGGATAACATGGAGTGTATTGTATAATAGGAGTGGACTCTAGAATGGATAACATGGAGTGTATTGTATAATAGTAGTGGACTCTAGAATGATAACATGTATTGTATAATAGGAGTGGACTCTAGAATGATAACATGTATTGTATAATAGGAGTGGACTCTAGAATGATAACATGGAGTGTATTGTATAATAGGAGTGGACTCTAGAATGATAACATGTAGTGTATTGTATAATAGGAGTGGACTGTAGAATGATAACATGTATTGTATAATAGGAGTGGACTCTAGAATGGATAACATGTATTGTATAATAGGAGTGGACTCTAGAATGATAACATGTAGTATATTGTATAATAGGAGTGGACTCTAGAATGATAACATGTATTGTATAATAGGAGTGGACTCTAGAATTATAACATGTAGTGTATTGTATAATAGGAGTGGACTGTAGAATGATAACATGTATTGTATAATATGAGTGGACTCTAGAATGATAACATATAGTGTATTGTATAATAGGAGGGGACTCTAGAATGGATAACATGTAGTGTATTGTATAATAGAAGTGGACTCTAGAATGATAACATGTAGTGTATTGTATAATAGGAGTGGACTCTAGAATGATAACATGGAGTGTATTGTATAATAGGAGTGGACTCTAGAATGATGACATGTAGTGTATTGTATAATAGAAGTGTACTCTAGAATGATAACATGGAGTGTATTGTATAATAGGAGGGGACTCTAGAATGGATAACATGTAGTGTATTGTATAATAGGAGGGGACTCTAGAATGGATAACATGTAGTGTATTGTATAATAGAAGTGGACTCTAGAATGATAACATGTAGTGTATTGTATAATAGGAGTGGACTCTAGAATGATAACATGTAGTGTATTGTATAATAGGAGTGGACTCTAGAATGGATAATATGGAGTGTATTGTATAATAGGAGTGGACTCTAGAATGGATAACATGGAGTGTATTGTATAATAGGAGTGGACTCTAGAATGATGACATGTAGTGTATTGTATAATAGAAGTGGACTCTAGAATGGATAACATGGAGTGTATTGTATAATAGGAGTGGACTCTAGAATGGATAACATGGAGTGTAGTGTATAATAGGAGTGGACTCTAGAATGGATAACATGTATTGTATAATAGGAGTGGACTCTAGAATGATAACATGTAGTGTATAATAGGAGTGGACTCTAGAATGATAACATGTAGTGTATTGTATAATAGGAGTGGACTCTAGAATGATAACATGGAGTGTATTGTATAAAAGGAGTGGACTCTCGAATGATAAGATGTAGTGTATTGTATAAAAGGAGTGGACTCTCGAATGATAAGATGTAGTGTATTGTATAAGTAGTGAGTAGTGTGTACTAACCTCAATGGGAGGGGACTCTAGAATGATAACATTAGGTGTATTGTATTAGTAGTGAGTAGTGTGTACTAACCTCAATGGGAGGGGACTCTAGAATGATAACATTAGGTGTATTGTATTAGTAGTGAGTAGTGTGTACTAACCTCAATGGGAGGGGACTCTAGAATGATAACATTAGGTGTATTGTATTAGTAGTGAGTAATGTGTACTAACCTCAATGGGAGGGGACTCTAGAATGATAACATTAGGTGTATTGTATTAGTAGTGAGTAGTGTGTACTAACCTCAATGGGAGGGGACTCTAGAATGATAACATTAGGTGTATTGTATTAGTAGTGAGTAGTGTGTACTAACCTCAATGGGAGGGGACTGAGAGACGTCATCAGTAGAGGGCAGCACCTTCATGGTGGCTCTCTGGATGAGGTCAAAACCACTGCCCACACACACGATCCTCCTGCCTCCACTGAAACACCAGACAACACACACATCAGCTCTCAATACAACACACACAATCCTCCTGCCTCCAATGAAACACCAGACAACACACACGTCAGCTCTCAATACAACACACACGATCCTCCTGCCTCCACTGAAACACCAGATAACACACACGTCAGCTCTCAATACAACACACACGATCCTCCTGCCTCCACTGAAACACCAGACAACACACACGTCAGCTCTCAATACAACACACATAATCCTCCTGCCTCCACTGAAACACCAGACAACACACACGTCAGCTCTCAATACAACACACATAATCCTCCTGCCTCCACTGAAACACCAGACAACACACACGTCAGCTCTCAATACAACACACAATCCTCCTGCCTCCACTGAAACACCAGACAACACACACATCATCTCTCAATACAACAGAACACACAATCCTACTGCAACTCTCTGTTGGCTGGGCTCCCTGCTTGTGCCATCAAACCTGTGCAACTCAGCAGAACGCTGCAGCCCCCCTGATGTTCAACCTTCCTAACTTTTCCCATGTCAGCCCGCTCCTCCACACACTCCACTGGCTTCCAGTCAAAGCTTGAATCCACTACAATACCATGGTACTTACCTACGGAGCAGCAAGAGGACCGGCCCCTCCCTACCTTCAGGCTATGTTCAAACCCTACACCCCAACCAGAGTACTCTGTTCTGACACCTCTGGTCTCTTGGTCCTCCCTACCTTCAGGCTATGTTCAAACCCTACACCCCAGCCAGAGTACTCCATCCTGACACCTCTGGTCTCTTGGTCCTCCCTACCTTCAGGCTATGTTCAAACCCTACACCCCAACCAGAGTACTCCGTCCTGCCACCTCTGGTCTCTTGGCTCTCCCACCCCTACGGGAGGGCAGCTCCCGCTCAGCCCCGTCCAAGCTCTTCTCTGTCCTACACCCCAATGGTGGAACCAGCTTCCCCCTGAAGCTAGGACAACAGAGTCCCTGTCCGTCTTCTGAAAACATATTTTGTGAACCAACACTCGCACTTGACTCTTTTCTCTCTTACTAGCTGTGACTTTGAAGATATAGACAGAGGAAACATGTACTTCCAGTACTATGACTGCTTTATTTATTTAACTAGGCAAGTCAGTTAAGAACAAATTCTCATTTTCAATGACGGCCTAGGAACAGTGGGTTAACTGCCTTGTTCAGGGGCAGAACGACAGATTTTTACCTTGTCAGATCGGGGATTCAATCTTGCAACCTCCCGGTACTAGTCCAACGCTCTAACCACTAGTCTACCTGTCGCCCCATGTGGTTGTCCCACCTAGCTATCTTAAGGTGACGGCACTAACTACGTGGCTCTGGATAAGGACGTCTGCTAAATGACTCAAACGTAATCCTCCTGCCTCCACTGAAACACTAGACGAAAACACCATATATCAGGGTCATGTTAGGAAGCACAAAACAGGAGAAACCTTTTGAAATGTTTTGAAAGAGGGAGACACTACCTGAATGTGTCCAATAACAAACTGTCATTTCATTACCCGCTTCAAACTGATTTGCGTTCAACTCCAGCTTCGCTTAAAGAAAAAGAGGAGCTTTGATTTCAACCCTCTGTGGAGAATTGTGCCTGGACTCTACTCACCATACGAAGCTTGTCTTGGGGCTGTAGTCCGTGAGTTTGGGGTTCTCAGAGTACTGGAAGTTGAAGGAGTCAGGGACGTCCTTGGTGGTGTTCTTCCCATACTTCACTGAGACTCTCAGGAGCTCCGATGGAACCTTTTGTCCCTTGTATACACCTGTCTCACAGGTGATCTCACTGCCAAACGACAACCTGAAGGAGAAACAGGGACAGAGAGCATCATGGGAAAGGTCAAACAGGGGTCGTAGTATTGAGGGGAGAGAAGGTAATCTCAAAGGAACAAGTCAACCACAATTACTGTATGGCTAATATATTTCAGAGGTCGGCCTTGAGAGAACAATTGAATAGGACATGACTCAGGCAACCTGTCCAGACAGCAAACTGCAGGGGTTGGAAGACTCAAGTGTGATCATCCTTACACTTTACAGGGCGTTCCGCCCACGGTGACAATGACATCATCCTTGTTTGCCGTATCCAGGTGTTTCCCAGAGATAGTGATGACTGTTCCACCAGCCGCAGGGCCCTTCAGGGGGGAAACTGTCTCAGGGATGGGGTCCTGGGGGGGATAAGAGATGAGACATCAGTGATAAGGGAACATACTTAGGTCCTGGAGGGGATAAGAGATGAGACATCAGTGATAAGGGAACATACTTAGGTCCTGGAGGGGATAAGAGACGAGACATCAGTGATAAGGGAACATACTTAGGTCCTGGAGGGGATAAGAGATGAGACATCAGTGATAAGGGAACATACTTAGGTCCTGGAGGGGATAAGAGACGAGACATCAGTGATAAGGGAACATACTTAGGTCCTGGAGGGGATAAGAGACGAGACATCAGTGATAAGGGAACATACTTAGGTCCTGGAGGGGATAAGAGACGAGACATCAGTGATAAGGGAACATACTTAGGTCCTGGAGGGGATAAGAGATGAGACATCAGTGATAAGGGAACATACTTAGGTCCTGGAGGGATAAGAGACGAGACATCAGTGATAAGGGAACATACTTAGGTCCTGGAGGGGATAAGAGATGAGACATCAGTGATAAGGGAACATACTTTGGTCCTGGAGGGGATAAGAGACGAGACATCAGTGATAAGGGAACATACTTAGGTCCTGGAGGGGATAAGAGACGAGACATCAGTTATGAGGGAACATACTTAGGTCCTGGAGGGGATAAGAGACGAGACATCAGTTATGAGGGAACAAACTTAGGTCCTGGAGGGGATAAGAGATGAGACATCAGTGATAAGGGAACATACTTAGGTCCTGGAGGGGATAAGAGACGAGACATCAGTGATAAGGTAACATACTTAGGTCCTGGAGGGGATAAGAGACGAGACATCAGTGATAAGGGAACATACTTAGGTCCTGGAGGGGATAAGAGACGAGACATCAGTGATAAGGTAACATACTTAGGTCCTGGAGGGGATAAGAGACGAGACATCAGTGATAAGGGAACATACTTAGGTCCTGGAGGGGATAAGAGATGAGACATCAGTGATAAGGTAACATACTTAGGTCCTGGAGGGGATAAGAGACGAGACATCAGTGATAAGGGAACATACTTAGGTCCTGGAGGGGATAAGAGACGAGACATCAGTGATAAGGGAACATACTTAGGTCCTGGAGGGGATAAGAGACGAGACATCAGTGATAAGGTAACATACTTAGGTCCTGGAGGGGATAAGAGACGAGACATCAGTGATAAGGGAACATACTTAGGTCCTGGAGGGGATAAGAGATGAGACATCAGTGATAAGGGAACATACTTTGGTCCTGGAGGGGATAAGAGACGAGACATCAGTGATAAGGGAACATACTTAGGTCCTGGAGGGGATAAGAGACGAGACATCAGTTATGAGGGAACATACTTAGGTCCTGGAGGGGATAAGAGACGAGACATCAGTTATGAGGGAACATACTTAGGTCCTGGAGGGGATAAGAGATGAGACATCAGTGATAAGGGAACATACTTAGGTCCTGGAGGGGATAAGAGACGAGACATCAGTGATAAGGGAACATACTTAGGTCCTGGAGGGGATAAGAGACGAGACATCAGTGATAAGGGAACATACTTAGGTCCTGGAGGGGATAAGAGACGAGACATCAGTGATAAGGTAACATACTTAGGTCCTGGAGGGGATAAGAGACGAGACATCAGTGATAAGGGAACATACTTAGGTCCTGGAGGGGATAAGAGACGAGACATCAGTTATGAGGGAACATACTTAGGTCCTGGAGGGGATAAGAGACGAGACATCAGTTATGAGGGAACATACTTAGGTCCTGGAGGGGATAAGAGATGAGACATCAGTGATAAGGGAACATACTTAGGTCCTGGAGGGGATAAGAGACGAGACATCAGTGATAAGGTAACATACTTAGGTCCTGGAGGGGATAAGAGACGAGACATCAGTGATAAGGGAACATACTTAGGTCCTGGAGGGGATAAGAGACGAGACATCAGTGATAAGGGAACATACTTAGGTCCTGGAGGGGATAAGAGATGAGACATCAGTGATAAGGTAACATACTTAGGTCCTGGAGGGGATAAGAGACGAGACATCAGTGATAAGGGAACATACTTAGGTCCTGGAGGGGATAAGAGACGAGACATCAGTTATGAGGGAACATACTTAGTTCCTGGAGGGGATAAGAGACGAGACATCAGTTATGAGGGAACATACTTAGGTCCTGGAGGGGATAAGAGACGAGACATCAGTGATAAGGGAACATACTTAGGTCCTGGAGGGGATAAGAGATGAGACATCAGTGATAAGGGAACATACTTAGGTCCTGGAGGGGATAAGAGATGAGACATCAGTGATAAGGGAACATACTTAGGTCCTGGAGGGGATAAGAGACGAGACATCAGTGATAAGGGAACATACTTTGGTCCTGGAGGTTTTCCTGACTGCATGACCTGACAAGGAAAAACTCCTGTCCTGACCTTTTAACATTCTATATGGTTATTATTATTATAGACCCTGTCCTGACCTTTTAACATTCTATATGGTTATTATTATTATAGACCCTGTCCTGACCTTTTAACATTCTATATGGTTATTATTATTATAGACCCTGTCCTGACCTTTTAACATTCTATATGGTTATTATTATTATAGACCACTGAGCCACCCGGGAAGCCTCTATATGGTTATTATTATTATAGACCACTGTGCCACCCGGGAGGCCTCTATATGGTTATTATTATTATAGACCACTGTGCCACCCGGGAGGCCTCTATATGGTTATTATTATTATAGACCACTGTGTTAACATTCTATATGGTTATTATTATTATTATTATAGACCACTGTGCCACCCGGGAGGCCTCTATATGGTTATTATTATTATTATTATAGACCACTGTGCCACCCGGGAGGCCTCTATATGGTTATTATTATTATAGACCACTGTGCCACCCGGGAGGCTCTATATGGTTATTATTATTATAGACCACTGTGCCACCCGGGAGGCCTCTATATGGTTATTATTATTATTATTATTATTATTATAGACCACTGCGCCACCCGGGAGGCCTCTATATGGTTATTATTATTATAGACCACTGTGCCACCCGGGAGCCTCTATATGGTTATTATTATTATTATAGACCACTGCGCCACCCGGGAGGCCTCTATATGGTTATTATTATTATTATAGACCACTGTGCCACCCGGGAGCCTCTATATGGTTATTATTATTATTATTGTAGACCACTGCGCCACCCGGGAGGCCTCTATATGGTTATTATTATTATAGACCACTGCGCCACCCGGGAGGCCTCTATATGGTTATTATTATTATAGACCACTGTGTTAACATTCTATATGGTTATTATTATTATAGACCACTGTGTTAACATTCTATATGGTTATTATTATTATAGACCACTGCGCCACCCGGGAGGCCTCTATATGGTTATTATTATTATTATAGACCACTGTGTTAACATTCTATATGGTTATTATTATTATTATTATTATAGACCACTGCGCCACCCGGGAGGCCTCTATATGGTTATTATTATTATAGACCACTGTGCCACCCGGGAGGCCTCTATATGGTTATTATTATTATAGACCACTGTGTTAACATTCTATATGGTTATTTAGCAGATGTTTTCATCCAAAGTGTTTTACAGTTAACACACTGTATGTATACATGTACTGTACAATATACTGCATCTGTCCCGTTACAAACTCTGGTGTTACAAACACCACCGTCTACCGACCCAGGGCGCACCGTCTACCGACCCAGGGCCCACCGTCAAACCGCCCAGGGCCCACCGTCAAACCGCCCAGGGCCCACCGTCAAACCGCCCAGGGCCAACTGTCTAACAACCCAGGGCCCACTGTCTAACCGCCCAGGGCCAACTGTCTAACAACCCAGGGCCCACTGTCTAACCGCCCAGGGCCCACTGTCTAACCGCCCAGGGCCCACTGTCTAACCGCCCAGGGCCCACCGTCTAACCACCGAGAGCCCACTGGGACCACCAGTTAGACCTCATGTCACATCCCATTCCCCTTCACTGGTTTATCATCACAACAGCAGCAGCCCAGCTACTGAACACCACTTAGTACTTTATCACCACAACACAGCTACTGAACACCACTTAGTACTTTATCACCACAACACAACTACTGAACACCACTTAGTACTTTATCATCACAACACAGCTACTGAACACCACTTAGTACTTTATCACCACAACACAGCTACTGAACACCACTTAGTACTTTATCATCACAACACAGCTACTGAACACCACTTAGTACTTTATCACCACAACACAGCTACTGAAGACCACAACACAGCTACTGAGCAACACTTAGTACTTTATCACCACAACACAGCTACTGAACACCACTTAGTACTTTATCATCACAACACAGCTACTGAACACCACTTAGTACTTTATCACCACAACACAGCTACTGAACACCACTTAGTACTTTATCATCACAACACAGCTACTGAACACCACTTAGTACTTTATCATCACAACACAGCTACTGAACACCACTTAGTACTTTATCACCACAACACAGCTACTGAACACCACAACACAGCTACTGAGCAACACTTAGTACTTTATCATCACAACACAGCTACTGAACACCACTTAGTACTTTATCATCACAACACAACTACTGAACACCACTTAGTACTTTATCACCACAACACAGCTACTGAACACCACTTAGTAGTTTATCATCACAACACAGCTACGGAACAACACTTAGTAGTTTGCTGAGAAAATATTGGGAGCAGACCAGCTTAAAACATCAGGGAGAGCGAGAGAGAGCAAATGAGAGCGAGAGAGCAAACGAGAGCGAGAGAGAGCAAACGAGAGCGAGAGAGAGCAAACGAGAGCGAGAGAGAGCAAACGAGAGAGCAAACGAGAGCGAGCAAACGAGAGCGAGAGCGCAAACGAGAGCGAGAGCGCAAACGAGAGCGAGAGCGCAAACGAGAGCGAGAGCGAAAACGAGAGCGCAAACGAGAGCGAGAGCGCAAACGAGAGCGAGAGCGCAAACAAGAGCGAGAGCGCAAACGAGAGCGCAAACGAGAGAGCAAACGAGAGCGAGAGAGCAAACGAGAGCGAGAGAGCAAACGAGAGCGAGAGAGCAAACGAGAGCGAGAGAGCAAACGAGAGCGAGAGAGCAAACGAGAGCGAGAGAGAGCAAACGAGAGCGAGAGAGAGCAAACGAGAGCGAGAGAGCAAACGAGAGAGCGAGAGAGAGCAAACAAGAGCGAGAGAGCAAACGAGAGAGCGAGAGAGCAAACGAGAGAGCGAGAGAGCAAACGAGAGAGCGAGAGAGCGCAAACGAGAGAGCGAGAGAGCGCAAACGAGAGAGCGAGAGAGCGCAAACGAGAGAGCGAGAGAGCGCAAACGAGAGAGCGAGAGAGCGCAAACGAGAGCGAGAGAGAGCAAACGAGAGCGAGAGAGAGCAAACGAGAGCGAGAGAGAGCAAACGAGAGCGAGAGAGCAAACGAGAGCGAGAGAGCAAACGAGAGCGAGAGAGCAAACGAGAGCGAGAGAGCAAACGAGAGCGAGAGAGAGCAAACGAGAGTGAGAGAGCAAACGAGAGAGCGAGAGAGCAAACGAGAGAGCGAGAGAGCAAACGAGAGAGCGAGAGAGCAAACGAGAGAGCGAGAGAGCAAACGAGAGAGCGAGAGAGCAAACGAGAGAGCGAGAGAGCAAACGAGAGAGCGAGAGAGCAAACGAGAGAGCGAGAGAGCAAACGAGAGAGCGAGAGAGCAAACGAGAGAGCGAGAGATTAAACGAGAGAGCGAGAGAGCAAACGAGAGCGAGAGAGCAAACGAGAGCGAGAGAGAGCAAACGAGAGCGAGAGAGAGCAAACGAGAGCGAGAGAGCAAACGAGAGCGAGAGAGCAAACGAGAGCGAGAGAGCAAACGAGAGCGAGAGAGCAAACGAGAGAGCGAGAGAGCAAACGAGAGAGCGAGAGAGCAAACGAGAGAGCGAGAGAGCAAACGAGAGAGCGAGAAAGCAAACGAGAGAGCGAGAGAGCAAACGAGAGAGCGAGAGAGCAAACGAGAGAGCGAGAGAGCAAACGAGAGAGCGAGAGAGCAAACGAGAGAGCGAGAGAGCAAACGAGAGAGCGAGAGAGCAAACGAGAGCGAGAGAGAGCAAACGAGAGCGAGAGAGAGCGAGAGAGAGCAAACGAGAGCGAGAGAGCAAACGAGAGCGAGAGAGCAAACGAGAGCGAGAGAGCAAACGAGAGCGAGAGAGAGCAAACGAGAGCGAGAGAGAGCAAACGAGAGCGAGAGAGCAAACGAGAGCGAGAGAGCAAACGAGAGCGAGAGAGCGCACGAGAGCGAGAGAGCGCACGAGAGCGAGAGAGCGCACGAGAGCGAGAGAGCGCAAACGAGAGCGAGAGAGAGCAAACGAGAGCGAGAGAGCAAACGAGAGCGATAGAGCAAACGAGAGCGAGAGAGCAAAATAATGTTATGTTCCCTAGAAAATCTGAACCTTTGATCAAATCTATAATAAAGAAAAATAGCTTTTCAAGCTCAGTACATTCTCATGGGGACATTGTTATTTTGGCAGAAACAAACAAACAAGAAAATATGAACCCCAAAATAAATGAGTGTAAATATTTACCATGAAGTAAAATAGGCTCACAGTATAGATGTGTTTTTGAGTAAATCCTGTTCTTGAGTAAATCCCCGTTAAATTCTGTTTCCTTTCAACAGATGCTATTCTGAATTCTAAGAGCATCTTCTAAGAACATTGATGAACGTGAAGATGTAAAACCAGCAGAGAGAGACTAACATAGTGGGTGTATGAGCACTGAGCAGAGCTTTAACACACTAAGAGCCATGTACAGTATGAAACGTCAGATCACTCCTCCAGTGTGGGGTCGACTCTTACAACAGTTAGGATTCATGTTGGGGTAAAGAATGGCCCTGTAACTGTATGAAACCTACCCTATAGGTGAAGAGGACCTCTGAACGTCCTCTCCTGCCCCCCTCCACCTCCACCTCCACTACCCCCTGCTTGATGGGACCTGGGAGGTCCACTGAAGCAGGAGGCCGGACCGGACCGATCTCACACACAACACTGGAGAAGACACAGAACAGCTGGGGTAAGATAAAGGCCCGGTTACTCCACCACACACACAAGCAGACATACTGTACATCGAAATGTTGTGTTTAATGAAATATGTTATTCACTGGACATAAAAGTACATTACAGGCAGGGCCGGTCCTTGCCGTTCTAGCGAGACCAAAAAATGCCACCCCCCCCTTCACAAACCTAGAATAGTCCCAAGTAAGCAAAATGATGTTGAAAATAAGTATTTTCTAGACTTTGAAATCAGGTAAATTTTCGGTTGTGAATTAAAGTTGATAACACGTACAGTAGCAGTCAATAGTTTGGACACCTACTGCACTCATTCAAGGGTTTTATTTGTATTGTTTTCTTCATTGTAGAATAATAGTGAAGACAACACCATCAAATAACACATATGGAATCATGTAGTAACCAAAAAATGTGAAACAAATCAAAATATATTTTATATATTTGAGATTCTTAAAAAGTAGCCACCCTTTGCCTTGATGACAGCTTTGCACGATCTTGTCAAAAATTGACGGATACAAACTTGAAACCACTGATCATGACAATGGGATGAAACTCCTGGACAACAGCTGGGATTGTCCATTTTACTTTCTCTTTGTCCATTCCATATTGTCCATTTTACTTTGACCTGTCTTGTTTTTAGGATATGTTGTTTGTTAACATCACAGCTGATTTTTTATTTGATTGGTTTCCATTTAGGTTAGGCTATTTGATTGGAGAAACCTGCATGATGGAAAAAGTGTCCGTCTCATTACATTGTCATTGTCACGACTTCCACCGAAGGTGGCTCCTCTCCCTGTTCGGGTGGCGCTCGCCGGTCGGCGTCACCGATCCCTTTTTCCTTTTCTGTTTGTTTTGTCTTTGGTTCTTTCACACCTGGTTTCATTTGCGTTCATTTCTGTGTGTATAATGGTAGCCTGTTGCCTGCCTAGGTTTGTGCGGGATTAGTCTTTTATTGTGAGGTGCTCGGTTCGGTATTACCGTTATTTGTTTTCACGGGTTCTGAAGTATATGAGTGTCGGTACTTTGTTTGTTCCTCCGTGCGTTTTGCACGGGTTCTCTGTGGTCGAGTGCGTTGTACCTTTTGATTGTGCCATTCCTGTGTTGGTGGACTTTCTTATTAAATATACACGCTTCTCAGACATCCCTGCTCTCCTGCACCTGACTCCTACACCTACCACCTAGACGCTGTCACAGTCATACATTTTATCTCCAGCCTGAAGGCTACAAAAAAGGCCATATACTCTTTCTACCATATCCTATATCTGCTAAATGATTTATGTTAGATTCATTTTCTAACTGAACGTTGGTGGAGCTTCAGAGATATGCATCTCTCCAACAGCACTCTGGAGAGGCCGGTGGGAATGGACAAGATAAATATTTTGCGAACCTGGCTTTGACAAAGTGGGGTGAGGTTTTATGTGTTGTTGTTGGAGGTGGGTCTTGGGCAATTTAGAACAGAAAATGCCGTCCTCATCAATCTGCCGCCATAGGCAGACGCCTAATCCTGCCTAATGAGCAGACCGGCAGTGATTACAGGGATGTGACTCTGCCCCCCCACTATCACTATACCTGGTGGAGACAGAATATCTGTCCCCCTGGTGAACACAGTCCACTCCAGCCACCGTCACCTTCTTAATGTCCTCCTCCTTTATGCCCAGGTTAGACCCTTTAATGGTCACCATTATCCCACCGTTCAGAGGCCCAAAACTAGGGATGATCTGGGGGGAAGAGAGAGAGGGGGAGGGATGAGAGAGAGGGGGAGGGATGAGAGAGAGGGATGAGAGAGAGGGATGAGAGAGGGATGAGAGAGAGGGATGAGAGAGAGGCGGGAGAGAGAGAGAGGCGGGAGAGAGAGAGAGGGGGGAGAGAGAGAGAGGTGGGAGAGAGAGAGAGGTGGGAGAGAGAGAGAGGCGGGAGAGAGAGAGAGGCGGGAGAGAGAGGGGAGAGAGAGAAGGGGGAGAGAGAGAGAGAAGGGGAGAGAGAAGGGGAGAGAAGGGAGAGGAGAGAGAAAGTTGAGGAGGACAGCATGTGTAAGAGAAGAGTAGGACAGTGACAGCTAAAGGGAAGAAGACAGGAAGGAAGAGTGCACCAGACCATACAGTTGTGACCAGACAGAGGAGAACACCTCTAGTGATAATCAGAGAGAGAGACTGTTCTCACGTCAGTGATCTTGGGGTCGGGGCACTGCGCTGGTTCCTGGGACCCGCACAATTCTCTGTACACACAGGACCTCATGTTGGCACACCACACACAGCTGTATTTGGGGTCGGCGTTCTTACACAGGCTGCAGTCCTCACGACCCAGAGAACAGTTATACAGCACCACTAAGAGATGGAGGGGGAGGAGGGAGAGTAGAGGAAGGGGAGGAAGGGAGAGAGGAGAGGGTAGAATGGAAGAGAGAGGAGGAGGAGGGGGAGAGGAGGGTAGAATGGAAGAGAGAGGAGGAGGAGGGGGAGAGGAGGATAGAGTGAGAGGAGAGGGTAGAATGGGAGAGAGGAGGAGGAGGTAGAATGGAGAGAGGAGGAGGGGGAGAGAGGAGGAGGGGGAGAGGAGGATAGAGTGAGAGGAGAGGGTAGAATGGGAGAGAGGAGGAGGAGGTAGAATGGAGAGAGGAGGAGGGGGAGAGCGGAGAGGGTAGAAAGGGAGAGAGGAGGAGGGGGAGAGAGGAGGGTAGAATGGGACAGAGGAGGAGGGGGAGAGAGGAGGGTAGAATGGGACAGAGGAGGATAGAGTCAGAGAAGAAGGTAGAATGGAGAGAGGAGGAGGCGGAGAGTGGGAGGGGAGAGAAGCAGGGGGGGCAAGGAGGGGAAAGAGATCAAACAACAACTCCATACCAATAACCCACCAGTCTGTACAGGGTTCACATCTTATTCAAATAAGCTTGACCTTTGTCCCAAAAACTGATTGAATAATAATAATGGCTGAATATTAAACATGTCCAATACTCGGGTTATCCAACGCAGGTCCATTAAGGTGAAAGAGTTGAAATGGATCAACAGTGTGAGCAGAATAATCCTGGTTGTATTCAGACAGTTGTTAGAACAGTGCATTGAACAGCAGTGCTGCATCAACTCCAGTGTGTCAGACGGTCTGACTCACCAGTCAGAGTGCTGTCAATCTTCTTCTCTGAGTCTCTGTCTTTGATGTGGAAGGACACATTGACCTCCTGCTCCTTGTCGTAGGCAAACTAACACACAGGATATACACAACAGAGAAAACTGACATCTGAGTTACTGAGGGCCAGAGACATGTCAAAACACACTTGCTGGCTCTTTCTTTCGCTCACACAGGACCCCCCCCACACACACACACATACACACACACACCAGGGTTTCTGATAGCTGGTGATAGCTGGCTTTTGGACGATTTAAAAAAAAGGAAAAGCGATGAATAAAACTGTCCGGGAGAAGAAGTGTTTTCCCACTAACTGCATTATGGGACGAACCACCTCACCTAGCCTACTGGGAAGAAAAACATTATGGGACGAACCACCTCACCTAGCCTACTGGGAAGAAAAACCTGTTTCTCAACATCACAAGTTCAACATTCTGATCTGTTAGATCAGACTCATTGCTTTTAAAATACACTGCTCAAAAAAATAAAGGGAACACTAAAATAACACATCCTAGATCTGAATGAATGAAATATTCTGATTAAATACTTTTTTCTTTACATAGTTGAATGTGCTGACAACAAAATCACACAAAAATGATCAATGGAAATCAAATGTATCAACCCATGGAGGTCTGGATTTGGAGTCACACTCAAAATTAAAGTGGAAAACAACACTACAGGCTGATCCAACTTTGATGTAATGTCCTTAAAACAAGTCAAAATGAGGCTCAGTAGTGTGTGTGGCCTCCACGTGCCTGTATGACCTCCCTACAACGCCTGGGCATGCTCCTGATGAGGTGGCGGATGGTCTCCTGAGGGATCTCCTCCCAGACCTGGACTAAAGCATCCGCCAACTCCTGGACAGTCTGTGGTGCAACGTGGCGTTGGTGGATGGAGCGAGACATGATGTCCCAGATGTGCTCAATTGGATTCAGGTCTGGGGAACGGGCGGGCCAGTGGCGGGCCAGTAGGAGGAACCCAGGGCCAACCGCACCAGCATATGGTCTCACAAGGGGTCTGAGGATCTCATCTCGGTACCTAATGGCAGCCAGGCTACCTCTGGCGAGCACATGGAGGGCTGTGCGGCCCCCCAAAGAAATGCCACCCACACCATGACTGACCCACCGCCAAACCGGTCATGCTGGAGGATGTTGCAGGCAGCAGAACGTTCTCCACGGCGTCTCCAGACTCTGTCACGTCTGTCACATGTGCTCAGTGTGAACAGGCTTTCATCTGTGAAGAGCACAGGGCGCCAGTGGCGAATTTGCCAATCTTGGTGTTCTCTGGCAAATGCCAAATGTCCTGCACGGTGTTGGGCTGTAAGCACAACCCCCACCTGTGGACGTCGGGCCCTCATACCACCCTCATGGAGTCTGTTTCTGACCGTTTGAGCAGACACATGCACATTTGTGGCCTGCTGGAGGTCATTTTGCAGGGCTCTGGCAGTGCTCCTTCTGCTCCTCCTTGCACAAAGGCGGAGGTAGCGGTCCTGCTGCTGGGTTGTTGCCCTCCTACGGCCTCCTCCACGTCTCCTGATGTACTGGCCTGTCTCCTGGTAGCGCCTCCATGCTCTGGACACTACGCTGACAGACACAGCAAACCTTCTTGCCACAGCTCGCATTGATGTGCCATCCTGGATGAGCTGCACTACCTGAGCCACTTGTGTGGGTTGTAGACTCTGTCTCATGCTACCACTAGAGTGAAAGCACCGCCAGCATTCAAAGTGACCAAAACATCAGCCAGGAAGCATAGGAACTGAGAAGTGGTCTGTGGTCACCACCTGCAGAACCACTCCTTTATTGGGGGTGTCTTGCTAATTGCCTATAATTTCCACCTGTTGTCTATTCCATTTGCACAACAGCATGTGCAATTTATTGTCAATCAGTGTTGCTTCCTAAGTGGACAGTTTGATTTCACAGAAGTGTGATTGACTTGGAGTTACATTGTGTTGTTTAAGTGTTCCCTTTATTTTTTTGAGCAGTGTATATATTTCTATGTAATCTAGGACTCCTGGTTGTATGAATTGGGGATCTATCGTCCCACAACTGTCCCAGAGTCTGTTTGGAACAGGCTGTTTCTTTCTCCCACAGAATCACAAGCTGACCAATAGGTCAACTGTTCTATTATGGGGGATATTAGATTGACAGGCTGGTGATTCTGCTGTTCTTAACTCGTCTTGTTGGCTGAGGAAAAGTCAGTGTGGACAGTTATTCTATCATCTCCACGTGAGCATCGTTGCATGCTTGAGTTGCATGTTCTGTTAAGATGAATTACCATAATGTAAATGTTATTTCTGTCATTCTGAGCACCGTGGGTGGACGCCCTAATCAGGTTACCACCCAATGCATATGGGCCCGGGAAATTTCTCAAACGTCTTAAATTATAATACTTCCTGTCAAATATCCGGCACCACATTTTCCTAAGGAAAACACTGACATGCACACATGCACACACAATCCAACACGCACACAACATAGCTTTTAACTCCATATTGGCAGCCTCTCCAACTCAGTATGAAAACAGATGGGTGGAGAGACAGAGACAGAAAGAGTTGGAGTACTGGCTGGAGGCTGGAGGTGAATGTCTTTGGGACTGAGGGAAAAGACTTGTACTGCTCATGTGGGGCGCTGGGATGTAAAACCTGTGTTGTCTCAACTAGAGGTGGATATTACTGACCTCATAACCCTTGAAGTTGAACTTTAACCCCTCATTAAAGGTGAACTCTTCCTCCGTGTGTTTCATGAGCTCCGTACCAATCTTAAACATGTGATCCTGGAGAAATACGGACAAAACAGACAGACACAGGACAAGAGAGACATACAGAGACACACAGGACAAGAGCAAGAGACAGAGACACAGGACAAGAGAGAGTCAGGACGAGACAAAGAGACACAGGACGAGAGAGACATACAGAGACACACAGTACAAGAGCGAGAAACAGAGACACAGGACAAGAGAGAGTCAGGATGAGACACAGAGAGAGACACACAGGACAGACAGACAGAGAGAGACACACAGGACAGACAGAGAGAGACACACAGGACAGACAGAGACACACAGGACAGACAGAGAGAGACACACGGGACAGACAGAGACACACAGGACAGACAGAGACACACAGGACAAGAGAGCATGTATATTAGAATGCGTAGGAGTCAGTCAGGCAAAACCACAACAGCTGTAATGGAACCCTATTCCCTACAGTGAACCCAAATGGCACCCTATTCCCTAAGTAGTGCACTGAGGTAATAGGGTGTAATTTGGGATGCAAGCCTAAGAGCTGTGTCTACAGTGGTTCTTCCTTTAAAAGTTGCGTCATACTGCAGCACAGCTTGCGGGAATCCACAGAATTCTATGGCACCATCTATGCCACCATCTACCACTAACGGACTCGTGGCATAAGCTCAAAACTTTTAAAAGGAAGAACCACTGTATCTCACCTTGTAAATGTCCAGGTTCTTCCCTTGGAAGCTGATGGGGATGCGGTAGCCTACAGGGATGAGATGAGGGTCTGGGTTTTCAAACTGAGGACAGCTATCAGCCTGGAGGGAACAGAAGGTAGCTGGTTTAATCAGACAGACATATAGGCAGACAGACAGACAGGCAGGCAGACATACAGGCAGGCAGACATATAGGCAGGCAGACATACAGGCAGGCAGACATACAGGCAGGCAGACATATAGGCAGACAGACATACAGGCAGGCAGACATACAGGCAGGCAGACATACAGGCAGGCAGACATACAGGCAGGCAGACATACAGGCAGACATACAGGCAGGCAGACATACAGGCAGACAGACAGACAGGCAGACAGACATACAGGCAGACAGACAGACAGGCAGACAGACAGACAGGCAGAGCTTGCCAGTTGCCACCTATAAGGCAGAAAGTCGGTAACAGATACAAGCTGGCTCAGAGACAATAGCTCTTTATCAATTCATCTTCCTTCACTTCCTCACATCCTCTCTTCTGGCCTGCTTCTCAAAAAGTATTGGACCTTCTTCTTGAGGAGGCGGGGAGAGAGGACACAAGGAATTGTGGAAAGACAAAAGGAGATTGAGCCAAACTGTGTAGTTCACTGAGACAGGGCTTCCTCCTACGTGTTGGGCTTTGACGATGTGAGCTCCGTCTACAGCATCATCTATGTCACTGCAGGTGTGGTCCTGGGCATTCCACTGGCACTGCCACTCACTGGTCACACATGCTATACACCTGGGGACAAACAACCAATAGGAGATAAGGAATCAGAGTTTATATAGCCAATGAGCACAGAGATCCTCAAAGGTGTTCAGTGTAAAATGAGTGAACAGAGCACTGAGAATAACTGTCAGAAAAGCGTCATTAACGGGTAGTCTCCATAAAGCAGATCACCTACGGGTCCATCTTCAAGGCATTCCTAGTCGATCATCAAACATTTCTGTAAAGCCAACGATAAAGCCTTCCACTCCTATTTATTTTATTCGTCTTACACTTGATTCAGAAGTCCTGCACGCCGGGTAGGCAAAGTATTCCAACCATTTCATTTGTCTGAACGGAACTCTGCCTCCCCATTGGACCAGGAAAGCTAAATCAAGTGCGGCTACTGTGCTGGCCAATCGAATAGCTCAAAATCACACCCCTACAGCTTCCACAACCCCACAGCAAAGTTTAATACTAGCCTAGGTGAGATTTGATACCTTAGAAAACCCAGACCAGAGAAAGACCGTCAAAAAATACAGCAAACAGCTGCTGTTTTTATGAGTGAGTTCATGTTTAAGTTTTTATCTAGTACTGTCAACACTGTTTTAATCCAGTACTGTCAACAATGTTTTTATCCAGTACTGTCAACACTGTTTTAATCCAGTACTGTCAACAATGTTTTAATCCAGTACTGTCAACACTGTTTTAATCCAGTACTGTCAACACTGTTTTAATCCAGTACTGTCAACACTGTTTTAATCCAGTACTGTCAACACTGTTTTAATCCAGTACTGTCAACAATGTTTTTATCCAGTACTGTCAACACTGTTTTAATCCAGTACTGTTGTCACGATCGTCGTAATGAGGCAGAAGAGTGGACCAAGGCGCAGCGTGAGAGAAATACATCTTCTTTTATTTTCAGAAGACGAAACACGAAAACAAACACTTTTACAAAACAACAAACGACCGTGAAGCTACAAACGTTAGTGCATACACAATCTACAAACGTTAAACATAGACAATTACCCACAACAGCCCAATGCCTATGGCTGCCTTAAATATGGCTCCCAATCAGAGACAATGAATGACAGCTGTCTCTGATTGAGAACCATTCAGGCAACCATAGACATACCTAGACACCTACACTCAACACAAACCCATACACTCTAACAAAACACCCTAGACACTACAACCACCCAAGACAAGACAAAAACACAAACATCCCCCCTGTCACACCCTGACCTAACCAAAATATTACAGAAAATAAATAACTAAGGCCAGGGCGTGACAGTACCCCCCCCCCCCCCCAAAGGTGCGGACTCCGGCCGCAAAACCTGACACAGAAGGGGAGGGTCCGGGTGGGCCTTCCTACGGCGGCGGCTCGGGTGCGGGACGTGGCCCCCACTCCACCATAGTTAATACCCGCTTTGGTGGCTCTGGCAGATCCTGGCTGACTGGCGGCTCTGGCAGATCCTGGCTGATTGGCGGCTCTGGCAGATCCTGGCTGACTGGCGGCTCTGGCAGATCCTGGCTGACTGGCGGCTCTGGCAGATCCTGGCTGACTGGCGGCTCTGGCAGATCCTGGCTGATTGGCGGCTCTGGCTGATCCTGTCTGGCGGACGGCTCTGGCTGATCTTGTCTGGCGGACGGCTCTGGCTGATCCTGTCTGGCGGACGGCTCTGGCTGATCCTGTCTGGCGGACGGCTCTGGCTGCTACTGTCTGGCGGACGGCTCTGGCTGCTCCTGTCTGGCGGACGGCTCTGGCTGCTCCTGTCTGGCGGACGGCTCTGGCTGCTCCTGTCTGGCGGACGGCTCTGGCTGCTCCTGTCTGGCGGACGGCTCTGGCTGCTCCTGACTGGCGGACGGCTCTAGCGGCTCGGGACAGACGGGCAGCTCTGACGGCTCGGGACAGACGGGCAGCTCTGACGGCTCGGGACAGACGGGCAGCTCTGACGGCTCGGGAAAGACGGGCAGCTCTGACGGCTCGGGACAGACAGTGCGCCTCAGCCGGCCAGAGTCTGCCGTCTGCCCAGCGGCGCCTGAACTGCCCGTCTGTACTGAGCCTTCAAAGCCGCCCGTCTGTACTGAGCCTGCAAAGCCGCCCGTCTGTACTGAGCCTTCAAAGCCGCCCGTCTGTCCTGAGCCTTCAGAGCCATCTGCCAGACAGGAGCCGCTAGAGCCGTCCGCCAGACAGGAGCCGCTAGAGCCTTCCGCCAGACAGGAGCCACTAGAGCCTTCCGCCAGACAGGAGCCGCTAGAGACTTCCGCCAGACAGGAGCAGCCAGAGCCTTCCGCCAGACAGGAGCAGCCAGAGCCTTCCGCCAGCCATGAGCAGCCAGAGCCGTCAGCCAGCCATGAGCAGCCAGAGCCGTCAGCCAGCCATGAGCAGCCAGAGCCGTCAGCCAGCCATGAGCAGCCAGAGCCGTCAGCCAGCCATGAGCAGCCAGAACCGTCAGCCAGCCATGACCAGCCAGAGCCGTCAGCCAGCCATGAGCAGCCAGAGCCGTCAGCCAGCCTTGATCAGCCAGAGCCGTCAGCCAGCCATGAGCTACCCCTCAGTCCGGAGCTGCCCCTCAGTCCGGAGCTGCCCCTCAGTCCGGAGCTGCCCCTCATTCCGGTGTTGCCCCTCATTCCGGTGTTGCCCCTTAGTCCGGTGCTGCCCCTTAATCCAGTGGGGTTAATTTGTAGGGTGGCCATTTGGAGGAGGCTACGGAAGCGGGGTTTGACTATGGTGGGGTGGGGACCACGTCCGGAGCCGTAGCCGCCACCGTGGACAGATGCCCACCCAGACCCTCCCCTAGACTTTAGGTGGTGCGCCCGGAGTTCGCACCTTGAGGGGGGGGTTCTGTCACGTTCCTGACCTGTTTTCCTTGTTTTTGTATGGGTTTAGTTGGTCAGGGCGTGAGTTGGGGTGGGCATTCTATGTTATGTGTTTCTATGTTGGGTTAAATGTGTTGCCTGATATGGTTCTCAATTAGAGGCAGGTGTTTGACGTTTCCTCTGATTGAGAACCATATTAAGGTAGGCTGTTCTCACTGTTTGTTTGTGGGTGATTGTTCCTGTGTCTGTGTCTGTTGCACCACACGGGACTGTTTCGTTTGTTCGTTCGTTTGGCTAGTCTTTCCTGTTCGTGCGTTCTTCGTGTCTATGTAAGTTCTCAAGTTCAGGTCTGTCTACGTCGTTTATTGTTTTGTAGTTTGTTTAAGAGTTTTTCGTGTTCGTCTTGTCTTTAATAAATATCAATTATGTCTGCATACAACGCTGCGTTTTGGTCCGACCCTTACTCCTTCTCCTCATCCGAGGAGGAAGAATTAGACAGCCGTTACAACTGTCAACACTGTTTTAATCCAGTACGGTCAACACTGTTTTAATCCAGTACTGTCAACAATGTTTTAATCCAGTACTGTCAACACTGTTTTAATCCAGTACTGTCAACACTGTTTTAATCCAGTACTGTCAACACTGTTTTAATCCAGTACTGTCCAACATTGTTTTTATTCAACACTTTTACAAAACATAAATGTGCTTCTCCCTACTTCCACTCGTGCTGAGTAGCCGTGCTTCAACAGGCCTGTTGTTTTATTATCAGCAGCTCGTCAGGTCTATTTTAATATCCAGGAATATTTCACTTTTCTGGTCATAGGAACAACATGAATTGGAGCATGAGGCAGAAATAATGTGATGCGACTCGAGTTTGGCCATCAGGTGGAAGACGGTGTCCCCTCTCTCTGGTCAGTCTCACCGGAGGAAAGAAGAAAGCAGGGACTATGAGAGGTGGACCCTCTGCTGCGCTCTCCCTCCGCTGAGACTGACCATCAGTCCAGTAAAATAAAAAATATAATTATTTCAATTTATGCTCAGCTGAGCCTTGCAAATGATACAACTGATCTATTTTGTCATCAAAGCTCGAGTTTTGAAATATAATATGGTCTGAAAAGAACAATATTGTCAGGAAGGCATAAAGCCAATATGTTGTGATAATGTATTAGGCCTACTGCACAAACCTAATTCCTACACAACAGTTTTATTAGGTTACTGTTGCATAGGCTTACATTATTAAGTCCTGTTTTTAAAGAATATCTGAGTGGTAGATCTCGGCTTGGAAAGTGATCTTGTCTCAGAAAAGGTTGGTGACCATAAAGGGTTTTACTGGCGCCACTTACGGCGTGTTCTCTGACTTCCTGACAGTGGCAGCACAGTTGTAGAACTTGTATTCACTGGACGTCACCTCGATGCCGTGGTTGACCAGGATCTTCACCTGCATCGTCACAAAGTCTGAACACAATATGACAAAACAGTCCATTAATCTGAGAGGAAATGTTAGCCTGGTCACCTGACTGGTTCTGTACTGAATAAAACACAATGTTGCCTTGTTTGGCAAGACAAAGACTAGTTAGTTAAAGAAACAGACTGATATCCAGGCTTAAAAACAGTATAGAGACCCATCTACCACCCAAGGAGCTAAGGACCGGGGTTAGGACCAGTATTCAGGAGGACTCACCCTGCTTGTCATGTGTAGAGGGGATGTTCACAGGGTCAGGGAGGGCACAGGTGACCTTCTGGTCCATCACCTCAGCTTCACTAGTGTCCGAACCAAACCTGCACTCGATAATGTCAGAAGGGCCGATCTTGGGGAGGGAGGGGATGTCGATTTCAACCTGGACAGGAGAAAAACAGGTTTTTGAGAACAACAAAAAAAGAACAAAAAAAGAATGATGAAAAAAAAAAGTAAAATAAAGAGAGCGAGAGAGCGAGAGAGAGAGAGAGCTATACAAATTGATGGAAAGTGGTGTTGGGGGTAAAACATACGACATTATAAAATCCATGTACACAAACAACAAGTGTGCGGTTAAAATAGGCAAAAAACACACACATTTCTTCCCACAGGGCCGTGGGGTGAGACAGGGATGCACCTTAAGCCCCACCCTCTTCAACATATATATCAACGAATTGGCGCGGGCACTAGAAAAGTCTGCAGCACCCGGCCTCACCCTACTAGAATCTGAAGTCAAATGTCTACTGTTTGCTGATGATCTGGTGCTTCTGTCACCAACCAAGGAGGGCCTACAGCAGCACCTAGATATTCTGCACAGATTCTGCCAGACCTGGGCCCTGACAGTAAATCTCAGTAAGACAAAAATAATGGTGTTCCAAAAAAGGTCAAGTCGCCAGGACCACAAATACAAATTCCATCTAGACACTATTGCCCTAGAGCACACAAAAAACTATACATACCTTGGCCTAAACATCAGCGCCACAGGTAACTTCCACAAAGCTGTGAACTATCTGAGAGACAAGGCAAGAAGGGCATTCTATGCCATCAAAAGGAACATAAAATTCAACATACTAATCTGGCTAAAAATATCTGGCTAAGGATCTGGCTAAAAATATTTGAATCAATCATAGAACCCATTGCCCTTCATGGTTGTGAGGTCTGGGGTCCGCTCACCAACCAAGATTTCACAAAATGGGACAAACACCCAAAATTCTGCATGCAGAATTCTGCAAAAATATCCTTCGCGTACAACGTAGAACACCAAATAATGCATGCAGAGCAGAATTAGGCCGATACCCACTAATTATCAAAATCCAGAAAAGAGCCGTTAAATTCTACAACCACCTAAAAGAAAGTGATTACCAAACCTTTCATAACAAAGCCATCACCTACAGAGAGATGAACCTGGAGTCCCCTAAGCAAGCTGGTCCTGGCTCTGTTCACAAACAGACCCCACAGAGCCCCAGGACAGCAACACAATTAGACCCAACCAAATCATGAGAAAACAAAAAGATAATTACTTGACACATTGGAAAGAATTAACAAAAAAAACAGAGCAAACTAGAATGCTATTTGGCCCTAAACAGAGAGTACACAGTGGCAGAATACCTGACCACGGTGACTCACCCAAACTTAACGAAAGCTTTGACTATGTACAGACTCAGTGAGCATAGCCTTGCTATTGAGAAAGGCCGCCGTAGGCAGACATGGCTCTCAAGATAAGACAGGCTATGTGAACACTGCCCACAAAATGAGGTGGAAACTGAGCTGCACGTCCTAACCTCCTGCCCAATGTATGACCATATTAGAGACACATATTTCCCTCAGATTACACAGATCCACAAAGAATTCGAAAACAAACCCAATTTTGATAAACTCCCATATCTACTGGGTGAAATTCCACAGTGTGCCATCACAGTAGCAAGATGTGTGACCTGTTGCCACAAGAAAAGGGCAACCAGTGAAGAACAAACACCATTGTAAATACAACCCATATTTATGCTTATTTATTTTCCCTTGTGTACTTTAACTTTTTATGGCTGCAGGGGCAGTATTGAGTAGCTCCGATTAAAGGTGCCCATTTCAAACGGCCTCGTACTCAATTCTTGCTCGTACAATATGCATATTATTATTACTATTGGATAGAAAACACTCTCTAGTTTCTAAAACCGTTTGAATTATATCTGTGAGTCAAACAGAACTCATTTGGCACAAACTTCCTGACCAGGAAGTGGAAATTCTGAAATCGAGGCTCTGTTCTTCTTCCTGCCTATAAATGGGCATGATACATAAGAGTCTACGTGCACTTCATAGACCTTCCCCTGGATGTCAAGAGGCTGTGAGAGAAGAAATTTCGTGTTTATCTTGGTCTGAAGTGGAATACAGGCTCTTTGTATGACGTGTCCCTCATTTCCGGTACTCTGGGGAGCGCGAGGTGGACAGTGGGATTGCCTTCTGTTTAGCTGCCGTTATGGACGACTACTATCTCCGGCTTGGATTTTATTTGATACATGTGACCATATCATCGTAAAGTATGTTTTTTCAATATAGTTTAATCAGATTATTGACATTTTTTCGGGAGTTTTGCCGTGTTCCGTTCTCTGACTTTGTTGACGATGGAGAGATCCGTGCCACTTGGCTAGTGCGCGTGCTAAATCAAGAGGGAAAGTTGCCGTTCTAAATCCAAATAACGATTGTTCTGGACAAAGGACACCTTGTCCAACATTCTGATGAAAGATCAGCAAAAGTAAGAAACATTTTATGATGCTATTTCATATATCTGTCGAACATGTGAACTAGTCGTGGGCGCCCAACGTTTGGGTACTCTAGCTATACCGAAGCTGCATATCGTAATGAAGTTATTTTTAGAATTCTAACACTGCGATTTCATTAAGAACTAATGGATCTATCATTTCCTATGCAACATGTATTTTTTAGTTATGTTTATGAATAGCTATTTGGTCAGAATATGTGTGTCAGAAAAAGTGTCAGGAAAAATCCGGACGTAGTGGGAAAAAGTAGCTAAGTTAGCACAATGTGTAACCATTGGTTTCAGCTCTAAATATGCACATTTTCGAACAAAACATAAGTGTATGTATAACCTGATGTTATAGGACTGTCATCTGAGGAAGAAAATCAAGGTTAGTCAAAAATTATATATCTTTTGCTTGTTTGTTACGATCGCTTACTTTTGCTAATGGGAAATTGCTTGTGTTTTTGGCTATTGTGGTAAGCTAATATAACGCTATATTGTGTTTTCGCTGTAAAACACTTGATAAATCGGAAATATTGTCTGGAATCACAAGATGCCTGTCTTTCAATTGCTGTACACTATGTATTTTTCAGAAATGTTTTATGATGAGTATTTAGTTATTTGGCGTTGGTGTCTGTAATTATTCTGTCTGCTTTCGGTGCAATTTCTGATTGTAGCTGCAATGTAAACTATGATTTATACCTGAAATATGCACATTTTTCGAACAAAACATAGATTTATTGAATAACATGTTATAAGACTGTCATCTGATGAAGTTGTTTGTTGGTTAGTTTGGTTGGTTCTTGGTTAGTTAGGTTGGCTTTGTGCATGCTACCTGTGCTGTGAAAAATGTCTGTCCTTTTTTGTATTTGGTGGTGAGCTAACATAAATATACGTGGTGTTTTCGCTGTAAAACATTTTAAAAATTGGACATGTTGGCTGGATTCACAAGATGTGTACCTTTCATATGCTGTATTGGACTTGTTAATGTGTGAAAGTTAAATATTTAAAAAAATATATATTTTGAATTTCGCGCCCTGCACTTGAGCTGGCTGTTGTCATAAGTGTACCGACGTCGGGCTTGCAGCCATAAGACGTTTTTAACCATTTGTACATTGTTACAACACTGTAAATAGACATAATATGACATTTGTAATGTCTTTATTCTTTTGAAACTTCTGTATGTGTAATGTTTACTGTTAATTTATATTGTTTATTACACTTTTGTATATTATCTACCTCACTTGCTTTGGCAATGTTAACACATGCCAATAAAGCCCCTTCAATTGAATTGAATTGAAAAGAGAGAGAGAGAGAGAGAGAGAGAGAGAGAGAGAGTGTGTGTGAGACAGAGAAACAAGAGAAAAAACTTCCTCTTGAATACAAAGAGGTCCATTGAGGAAATCCTCTCAATGCAATTATTTTTCAAATCACAGGACTGGTTATGTGACAAAAACTCAAGTTCCTGGAGAGAATTGAGATGAAATGGAGTGAAGTGACTGATATCTGGTTTAAAAATGTACACAGTTCATTAATCCAGAACTGACCCAGAAAGCTCATTTCAGAGAGAGAGGTTAGAGAGTGTGTGTGTGTGTGTGTGTGTGTGTGTGTGAGTGAGAGTGAGTGAGAGTGAGTGAGAGTGAGTGAGAGTGAGTGAGTGAGTGAGTGAGTGAGTGAGTGAGTGAGTGAGTGAGTGAGTGAGTGAGTGAGTGAGTGAGTGAGTGAGTGAGTGAGTGAGTGAGTGAGTGAGTGAGTGAGTGAGTGCGAGAGAAATGCACTGAAAAGGAGCAGAGCTTAATGGAATTGACTAGAGTTAAACTCAGAATGAATGAATTCAGAATGAAGCAAACCCAGCACAACAGATGATCTTTCACACTGGAGAGGACAGCTGCCAATGACAGGGAAAGTAGACATGTACACTCAACCACTCAGTACCTGCTTGGTCTTCCTACAGCTGAAGCTGGGTGGGTTAAAGGCCTGGATCTGAACACACTGCTGGTTGGGGCTCCACAGCCACGTGTTGTCATCCTCAGCCCTGGGACAGTCTCCCTTCCTGGTACACCTGGAGGAGAACAGACCAGTCACACCCTGGACCACAGCTAACCCTGGACCCCAGCTAACCCTGGACCCCAGCTAACCCTGGACCACAGCTAACCCTGGACCACAGCTAACCCTGGACTACAGCTAACCCTGGACCACAGCTAACCCTGGACCACAGCTAACCCTGGACTACAGCTAACCCTGGACCACAGCTAACCCTGGACCCAAGCTAACCCTGGACCACAGCTAACCCTGGACTACAGCTAACCCTGGACCACAGCTAACCCTGGACGACAGCTAACCCTGGACCACAGCTAACCCTGGACCACAGCTAACCCTGGACCACAGCTAACCAGGAGTCTAGACTACAGCTAACCAGGAGTCTGGACCACAGCTAACCCTGGACTACAGCTAACCAGGAGTCTGGACTACAGCTAACCAGGAGTCTGGACTACAGCTAACCAGGAGCCTGGACTACAGCTAACCAGGAGTCTGGACTACAGCTAACCAGGAGTCTGGACTACAGCTAACAGGAGTCTGGACTACAGCTAACCAGGAGTCTGGACTACAGCAAACCAGGAGTCTGGACTACAGCTAACCAGGAGTCTGCTACCTGTATCCAGGCCCAGTTCATCACTGATAGGAGCTAAAGAGAGAAAATAGTCCTGGACCATCTATAACAGGAGAAAGACATTTATAAGTTAGATTGTATTATTCATTGAAAATATCAATGAACAGCAGGAAATATTGCAGCTATAACCAATGTTCCCCTAAAAAATTGTCACTGAGCAAATTTCAAGTCTGCTGAGCGCAAATTTGAACATTGTCAAAATTCTGTGCAACTTCTAGCGCACGTTTACTGTGAACACTGAGGCTGTACCCACTTTAAGTTACAGTTTTACTGTGAACACTGAGGCTGTACCCGCTTTAAGTTACAGTTTTACTGTGAACACTGAGGCTGTTCCCTCTTTAAGTTACAGTTTTACTGTGAACACTGAGGCTGTACCCGCTTTAAGTTACAGTTTTACTGTGAACACTGAGGCTATACCCGCTTTAAGTTACAGTTTTACTGTGAACACTGAGGCTGTACCCGCTTTAAGTTACAGTTCTAACAGTGGTCAAGTAGGCTACTGTGGCTATTTGTTCATAATGTCTGTAGACCTACCAGAGTGGCCTACCATCAAAAACAATGCAGAAAATGCATCCCATAACATTTTAATGGAAATATCTGTTCTATCATTCCGCCTACAGTAGCAGCCAATGTGTGGTGTTCAATGTGTGGTGTACATTCCATGAGACTTTTTGAATAAAACATGCAGGGCTTAATATGAACCTGTTTATCCACTTGTCCTTCAGACAAGGAGGTGACGGAAAATGTTGTGTTGATGCAAGAAACCACTTTTCTAAATATAATGTATTATTATTCCCATACCATTATTACAGAGTATCAGACAAATGATGCTTCCCTCTGTCTAATGGCCACATAGCTTATTCAAGCCTGTCTCAAAATACAACACTGCCCCTTTAAGACAAAAAAAATCTCTTCACCTGACTCGCTTTTCAAAGATGACTAGAAATGTACACATTTTGTGCTCTTGTAGGAAGCAATCCCTCCCCTATTGCTGACTACAAATGATCTATAACTGGGATAATAACTCACTAACTAGCAAAGGACATGAACAAACGTGCACATGTGGCTACATGCATCTCTGATTGGTTAAGGCGCAGCGGTCTGTGTGATTGAGCTCAGTCGTGCCTGTCAATGCAATAGAATCCAACTTCTGCCTACAACAAAAAATCTTGCATAGTTTGTTTTGTTTCGGTATGTTGCATTGAAAGCGTGGATTCAATCACAATTCCAACAGTAAAGGGAAGCGTTGATAGTGTTAACTAAGGGGGAAAACTCTAGAAAGTTGAGTGAAGTTGAATCTCGTGCTTCTCTGCGCAGGCTGGTATTTCTTCTGCGAGGCAGTCTGAGGAGCTGCAGACAGCTTAGAGGGACTGTCCGGGAGTATCTGTCCGGGGGTATCATCAGATGGGGCCACAGTGTCTCCTGACCCCTCCTGTCTCAGCCTCCAGTATTTATGCTGCAGTAGTTTATGTGTCGGGGGGCTAGGGTCAGTTTGTTATATCTGGAGTACTTCTCCTGTCTTATCCGGTGTCCTGTGTGAATTTAAGTATGCTCTCTCTAATTCTCTCTTTCTCTCTTTCTTTCTCTCTCTCGGAGGACCTGAGCCCTAGGACCATGCCTCAGGACTACCTGGCATGATGACTCCTTGCTGTCCCCAGTCCACCTGGCCGTGCTGCTGCTCCAGTTTCAACTGTTCTGCCTGCGGCTATGGAACCCTGACCTGTTCACCGGACGTGCTACCTGTCCCAGACCTGCTGTTTTCAACTCTCTAGAGACAGCAGGAGCGGTAGAGATACTCTTAATGATCAGCTATGAAAAACCAACTGACATTTACTCCTGAGGTGCTGACTTGCTGCACCCTCGACAACTACTGTGATTATTATTATTTGACCATGCTGGTCATTTATGAACATTTGAACATCTTGGCCATGTTCTGTTATAATCTCCACCCGGCACAGCCAGAAGAGGACTGGTTACCCCTCATAGCCTGGTTCCTCTCTATGTTTCTTCCCTGGTTTTGGCCTTTCTAGGGAGTTTTTCCTAGCCACCGTGCTTCTACACCTGCATTGCTTGCTGTTTGGGGTTTTAGGCTGGGTTTCTGTACAGCACTTTGAGATATCAGCTGATGTAAGAAGGGCTACATAAATACATTTGATTTGATTTGGGGGAACATTGGCTATAACTGGTACTGTACTCACTTGCCCTGCAGCACACACCAGCCACAGTAGGGGTCTTTCTGTGCCACGCAGGACTGGCAGTCTGTCTTCAGGTGGCACGCCTGCACTGGCACCTTGGTGATCTATGAGCAAAACAAAAACGGCTGATTCAAACATTGCTTGGATATCGTACTAACCAAAATGCATGGAATGCCTCACACTGATGAAAATCTACGCTCTGGAATAAAGTTCCACGTTAAGTTCCCGGCTCACCTTCTTCTCTGTGGTGATGTAGAGGTGTGTGAGGCTGGTGTCAAACAGCAGGTTCTTGTTGACCTTGTCCCCGGTGTTCTCCCCAGGGGCGCGGCCGTACACCTCTGGACTGGTCGACAGGTGCAGCTTCAACACCTACGTTACATTAGCAGAAAGAAGACAGAAAAGGCGGCTGGGTCGATGCAGAAGACGTTAGTCAACTATTAAGGAAAATACATACAAGTCAGAGCAGCCTATAGAATAACATTCCAGCAGGACGTGTTTCTGTTTAGCAGACACTCTTATGCAGAGCAACTTGTAGTCAGTGCATTTAGCTAAGGTAGGTAAGACCAACTACATATCACAGTCATTGCTTTCCTCAAGTAAAACTTTCTTCAAAGAAGCAGCGATTAACAAAACCAGTTACAGTGCTAGTGGAAGACAGACAAGTGTGAGTGGAAGAAAGGCAAGTGTTAGTGTTGGCGTGAGAAAGACCAGTGTTGGCGTTAGTGTTAGAAAGACAATATTGCAATAGTAAGGTGGTAGCTAGCAGTGACAGGTCAACAGTAAGGTGTTAGCTAGCAGTGACAGGTCAACTGTAAGGTTGTAGCTAGCAGTGACAGGTCAACAGTAAGGTGTTAGCTAGCAGTGACAGGTCAACTGTAAGGTGTTAGCTAGCAGTGACAGGTCAACTGTAAGGTTGTAGCTAGCAGTGCCAGTTCAACAGTAAGGTGTTAGCTAGCAGTGACAGGTCAACTGTAAGGTTGTAGCTAGCAGTGACAGGTCAACTGTAAGGTTGTAGCTAGCAGTGACAGGTCAACTGTAAGGTTGTAGCTAGCAGTGCCAGTTCAACAGTAAGGTGTTAGCTAGCAGTGACAGGTCAACTGTAAGGTTGTAGCTAGCAGTGACAGGTCAACTGTAAGGTTGTAGCTAGCAGTGACAGGTCAACTGTAAGGTTGTAGCTAGCAGTGACAGGTCAACTGTAAGGTTGTAGCTAGCAGTGACAGGTCAACAGTAAGGTGTTAGCTAGCAGTGACAGGTCAACAGTAAGGTGGTAGCTAGCAGTGACAGGTCAACAGTAAGGTGTTAGCTAGCAGTGACAGGTCAACTGTAAGGTTGTAGCTAGCAGTGACAGGTCAACTGTAAGGTTGTAGCTAGCAGTGACAGGTCAACTGTAAGGTTGTAGCTAGCAGTGACAGGTCAACTGTAAGGTTGTAGCTAGCAGTGACAGGTCAACTGTAAGGTTGTAGCTAGCAGTGACAGGTCAACAGTAAGGTGGTAGCTAGCAGTGACAGGTCGTCCGCGAAACAACGGCTCTTTTTGGGGGAACGTCGAGAACTGAATCTCATCTGTGAAAGAGCTGTTCCATTTGTCTCCCTGATTGGCTCGCTGCGACTGCTGCGGTTTGAGCTCCAGACAACCATTATCTGGAGTTCAGTCAGAGAAACATTCTCTGAAGATGGTAACTCAACCATTATCTGGAGTTAGGGTCAGCTGTAGTCTCTGAAAACCTTATTGTGGTCCATGCAGGCGGAAGAAAAATGTCACGTAAACCATTTAATTGAACTCGTGTCACAATTTGACATAAAGGTAGGCAACCCCTTATATTTTTCATGGTTTTTCATCCATTTGTAAGAACTAATGAACAAAGATCTGTTTGGGAGCCAAAAGACCCAGCTCAACGAAAAGACTTGGAATGTCCATCACTGTTAGCTAGTACCTCTCCTAAAGTGGTCCCCAGGAAGGCAACGGCGTGCTCCGTTTCCACAGCGACGGCCACAGCGGTCATCAGGCCCTTCTTGGTGAAAACGGGGTCGGTTGCCAGGGCGAACTCTGCCCTGCTGGCCAGCGGGGAGGGCAGGAGCTCAGCACCACACTTTTGATTGGTCACCATGCCCATCTGAAGAGGGGAGGAATCAATGTCAGATACATTATCTCACTAGTAGGTAGAAGTGATAATGTAGCAGTTATTACATTATATTTACATCCTCTTGTACATTTCATTGTAGAAGAGCAACGACCATAACTTCAAGGTAAACTACAAAACCATCAATTGTTCAAAACCCTTGACTGGAGGGGCTGGTCAGGCTACAAACCTCATTTTCAATTTTACACAGCTCGTCTGACTTGGAGGAGTACGGGGAGTAGACGGCAGACGTCTTGTTTATTTTTCCCTTGGTGCTGTAGCAGGCTCCTATGATCTCCACCAGTCTCTGGTTGATGGCCCTCAGTGGGTACATACATACTGCCGAGCTGGAGCTGTCGTCGTCTGAGCTGAACACCACAAACACAACCTGACAGGAATACACAAGTCTCTGTTGTTAACTCACTGTTCTTACGGTTCAGACTTGCCTGCTTAAGTAAAGGTGAAATGCCCGCTTTATCTGTCCAAACTCATTTGTGGGATTCAATCTAATTCAAACAACTATCTGTCCCCTTAGGGCAATTCTATTAGGGGTTATATAATTGAATTGGGGTATAGAATTGAACTGGTTAGTGGATTAAGTTTAAATTGTTAGAGGGGGAAAATAAATACATACTTTATCCTGGGCTCCAACCGGTCCGTACCGGCCAGAGGAGCTCATATTCCTGGCCAGGGCTTCTCCTGGGAGGGCCACGTAGGCTGCCTGGACCTTGTTGTACTTGTTCCCCGCACTGCAGTTCAGCTGGAGCTCTGTGTACGAGTAGTAGTTGTGGTCGTTCTCACACATCCTGGAGATAAAGGTGAAGTTCTTGGTTCCTGAATCCTGGGCACCCAGGGTTCTGGAGAACAGGAAGTAGACAAAGCCCTCGTCCTGGAAGAAGAGACACATAAAAAAAGAGAGAGGGGGAAATAGAGAAAGTGGGGAAAAAAGGAGAGAAAAAGAGTGAGATAGAACAGAATGAGTTCCATGAATCAGTATTTGTCTTTCAGTCTTGTTGTACCGTTGTAATCACAGACAGGCTCCGAGGGGATGTTTGACACTGCTGTGTGTGTAAAAGGGGTTTCTCCGTCTCTTACCTTGAAGACGTGTCTGAAGTCATGGAGGTAGCGCAGTGTGAAGGGGTTGGACTGGACGGCCGAGGCCTCGATGATGCTGTCGAACAACACCCAGTCATGATGGACCTGGAGGATACGGGTGCTGATCAGCTTGGTGCTGTCATGGCTGCCGTAGCCCTTAGCCACCTGAAGAGAACAGAGAGTTACCATGGTGACCAGGAAGTAAATACAACATGGTTCAGCTTGGTGCATTCGTGGCTGACATAACCTTTACACACCTAGGATGAGACCGAGGGAACAGAACATGGGAAATTCACTTATCTAGTACCTTTACAATTTTAAATCCCAATACAACATCAGCATTGCGATTGCAAAGCCAGGATAGTGGGTTCGATTCCTGGGACCACCCAATACGTAAAACATTTATACAAGTCGCTTTGAATAAAAGTGTCTGCTAAATGACATTACTGTGATATATCACGGAGCGGTTAGTCCACCTACCAGGAAGACGGTGAAGTTCTCCCTGTCCTTGCTGAAGTAATAAGACATGACCCCTACTACTGACACACTCTCCTCAGCACTGGCCACGTACGACTTCTCTCCGTTACTATCGCTGAAGTACAGCAGCTGCTCTACATTAGACAGGTTCCTCAGAGAACAGATTCCTCTGTACAGACTCCCACACACTATCAAGGTGTCTTTGGATGGATGGATGAGGAGCAGTTTGTTATGGTTGTCTGTCTCCACTGCTTCCTCGCAGGAAGTCACGGGCGGGGGACACTGGCGGTTGTCCAATTCGGGTCCTGTTCTGGTGTGTGCCTCGGGGTGCAGGGATTGGTCCAGTTGGTAGAGGGCGTTGACCGTGCCCACATACAGCCGGCTGGTGATTGGGTCCTGGACTACGTTGTTGATGAGGGTGTCAGAGGTGAACTCGTTGTAGGCGGAGCCGAGGAGGGAGAGAGACGACATCGCCAAGATGGCAGCCAGGACCCACCGCCACGCCATCTCTGGTGGAGAGGAAGGGAAAAATAATTATGTTAAGCTTTGTCTCTTTGTAACTTGGTAGAGAAAGAGAGGGAGAGAGAGGTAGGAGGGAGAAAGAAGAAGAGGAAGGAAGGAGTGAGAGGGGGAGAAGAGAGGGAAGAGAGTGAAGGGAGGGAGGGAGGAGGTAGGAGAGAGAGACTGAGGAGATCGAGGAGAAAGGGGGAGATTAGGAACTAATCTTAATCATTCCATCCTATTAGTCTTTCTGTGACTTTGTAACTTAGTAACCACAGACAGGCCTGAGGGGACGTTTCAACAGCTAATAAAAAAAGACATGAAGGATTACAATGTTTAATAACATTCCTTCTATAAAATGTTTTTTTTAGCAGTAAGTTATTCAGTTCTACTTCAGCGTTCCTACCTGTCCACTCTCATTATTATTCATTCTCATCCTTCCCTTCCCACTAAACATAAAGGAGGGAAAATCAATTCACTCGCTCCCCTAACTCCCCTCAGATGTTGATCAGTGAATTTGACACGGACGATAAAATAAAAGAGAGGATCAGGAAAGGATCAGGAGAGGAAAGGATCAGGAGAGGAGAGGATCAGGAGAGGAGAGGATCAGGTGAGGAGAGGACCAGGAAAGGATCAGGAGAGGAGACGATCAGGAGAGGAGAGGACCAGGAGAGGAGAGGATCAGGAGAGGAGAGGATCAGGAAAGGATCAGGAGAGGAGAGGGCCAGGAGAGGAGAGGATCAGGAGAGGAGACGATCAGGAGAGGAAAGGATCAGGAGAGGAGAGGGCCAGGAGAGGAGAGGATCCGGTGAGGAGATGACCAGGAAAGGATCAGGAGAGGAGACGATCAGGAGAGGAGAGGACCAGGAGAGGAGAGGATCATTGCACAGGTCTTATTTTCACGATTTGGACATTAATTCGCTTTCCAAAGCTAATAAACATGTGGAAATGTGAGCAGCATTTTGTATTCCAAGTTGAATTAGTTAGGGAGCGTAAACATAGTACAAACTTTCTTTACATTCAAATTTCAATAGTTCCTTGGTCATGTGACCTAATGACTTCAAAAAAGGTTCAGTATGTCCACTGACTACCCTTCTATATTGCACACCATTTAGTTTGTCCATTTTCATCTCATATGGTTTTACATTAAAAAAAAATAATGTAGAATTTCAATAGCTCCTTGGTCATGTGACCTGGTGACTTCCAACACGGTTCAGAATGTACACTCAGTGGGCCTACACATTGCACACCCTTTGGTTTGTCCATTTTCATCTCACAAGATTTTAAAATAATTTTTCAAAATGTAGAATTTCAATAGCTCCTTGGTCATGTGACCTGGTGACTTCAAACACGGTTCAGAATGTCCACTCAGTAAGCCTACACATTGCACACCCTTTGGTTTGTACATCTTTATATCACATGGTTTTACATACATTTTTCTAAATGTACAATTTCAATAACTCCTTGGTCATGTGACCTAATGTCCGCTGACTACCCTTCTATATTGCGCACTCTTGTTTGTGTACTGTAAAATCACGCGGTGTAACGTACATTTTTCATAGTTTAAAATTTGCAATAGCTCCTTGGTCATGTCTGTCACGTTCCTGACCTGTTTTCCCTTGTTTTTGTATTTGTTTAGTATGGTCAGGGCGTGAGTTGGGGTGGGCATTCTATGTTGTGTGTCTAGTTCGTCTGTTTCTGTGTTCAGCCTAATATGGTTCTCAATCAGAGACAGCTGTCAATCGTTGTCCCTGATTGAGAATCATATATAGGTGGCTTGTTTTGTGTTGGGGATTGTGGGTGGTTGTTTCCTGTCTCTGTGTTTGTGTTCTGCACCAGATAGGACTGTCTCGGCTTTCACGTTTGTTATTTTGGTATTTGTTAATGTTCATCGTTTATCGTCTTATTAAACATGTTGAACAATAACCGCGCTGCATTTTGGTTCTCTCCTTCATCCCAGGAAGAAAGCCGTTACAATGTAATTTACACACCTAAGAAGCATGCAGTGGATATACACCCATATAGCATAACTAATTGTTTGTTGTTCTGTTTCATTTGTTCCCAGGGGGGAAGGAGAAGGCACTTTGGGAGTGCTTAGGCAAGAGGCCCGCGGGCATACATATACCTGTAATATATTCAATGTCTAGGCACACTAGGTAAGACCTGGGCGGACCACCCCCTGTATTTTGGTTAGGGCACCAGGTGGTGCTAAGTTAGGTAAGTAGTGGGTAGGCAGGTTAGATAGGAGAGGGGGAAGCTTTGATATTTACTTTCTTTGCTTTGGTTCCGTCCAGCCCCTTTTCCCCATATTACCGTTTAAGGAAATAAATCCTAGTAAACGGTAAATTCTGCCTTTGTCGTCATTTCTCGCACCTACAGTTCATACCTCTTTTGCTTCACGGGGAGTTGATTTGCAGCAAGGTGTTGCGTTCCCTCTTCATAGAGGCGTGCGTAACACTCTAGTCAGGTATCTTCTATATTGTTGCACATTAATAATATTAGTTTGACAATTAGGGGGTTCAGTCCAGTTTTGTGTTTACCCTTTTCTTTAATATTTATCTATAATAATTGGTAGTTCTAAGTACCTATTTTCCCTGTTTTTTATTTTTCCACAGTATTTAACAGCGGTACACAATAGGAGAGAGACAGATAATATCTCCTTTCATTGTTAATATCAACCATAAAGGAAAAGGGCAAAGTACGAGAGCCATGCTATTAATTGTCCAAAGCAGGGATGGAGAGTGAGCTGGTAGGTAGGCTGCAGTGGGTTTGCTGGTCAATACATATACTGAACATGTAACCACAATAATGGTGGCCAGTAAATCAATAAAAATGTGATATTGACAAATTAAGCAGAAATTGTAGACCTTTAATCTTTTCCAACATGTCAACAGAAACTTAACTTCAATTAAATATGAAACATTTCACAGTGTTAACTTTCTTATCCCTGGTTGATGTACATTTCAGAGCCTCTTCAGTGTGGATGGGGTATAGCATACATTTTCAACAACAAAGACTGCACTTCCAGTTTGTGTTCTTTACTCTGTTGAACTCTTTTGTCTTCATTCCTAGTTACAGCACATGGAACCACCGTTGGCATGCAAAACATTCAATCAAAACAAAACGTAACACGTTATAAATAATATCAAATATCAATGCAGTATGACGAATTAGCCATCCATTGTGCTATATCATAAATTGTCTTACATGCCGTCACTGTTGTCAAAAGATTATAAACATGTTAAATAAAGTTACTAACTCAGTCAGTCTTTGGACCACATCCAGGTTCTTTATCAGTGACACACATGAAGCAGTTGTTGGCTTTGTTGAACTCTGAAATCATAGGCATGAACTGAACATATGGCTGTCCCACACAACTACATAAAAAGAAAGAATTTTTCATTTACTTTGAATTAAATGTCATTACATAACAGACATTTTTAGTATATCCTCAGACATTTCATTTTGCAGTTGCTCCATGTGTTTTTGAAGGTTCCATATCAATTTGGGATGTTGGGGAAGTTCTGCGCAACTTCCTTGGCCATCTACACCAAAACATAAAATAGAGTTTTTGACCTAATTTTCACATTATTGAAAATATAACTATCAAACCTGCATTACAAAGACCCCACAGTTGAAGGTGTCCTGCTGCATGGTGGGAGTTATTTCCCCTCTTTTCCACTTTATGTCCGCCCAGTCGTCTTTTCCATGGCAGGGTCTTCTCATTTTGAAGTACTCTCTTTTTTATGTAAACATAATGGAATTCTGATTAGTTATAGGCAAATGAATACACAGGCCAAATGTGTATGCTGTTTTCCTTATCACTATAATCTAGTAGTAATTTAGTAGTAGAGGTAATTTCCTTTATGCCCCATTCTACACACAGCCTAAATTATAGCCACTGAACCATTTACAGGACAATAATAAAAGTAGCATATAGGATCCAACCCTATCACAGTGTGAATACATGTAGAGCGTTTATAGACTTTAAGAAAAAAATATAAAGTGACAGTTTCATCAGTACGTGCTTAAAGAAAGTCATATCACAAAGATCACAGATGACAGTGCCCACCAAATCTATGACCAATAGAGAATGAATTGTAAGCACCAAAGTGTGTTTGTCAAAATTATATCTGAAAATGTCAGTTGTTGAACATAATACTTCTATTTGCAATAGCAATTTATGATATATGCAGTTGAGGAAGATTCCATGTACCAACACTACATGTAGGACGGACATAAGACATTCCCACATACAGTATTTTTAAAATTTTTAAATTTCACCTTTAATCAACCAGGTAAGCCAGTTGAGAACAAGTTCTCATTTACAACTGCGACCTGGCCAAGATAAAGCAAAGCAGTGTGACACAAACAGCAACACAGAGTTACACATGGAATAAACAAACGTACAGTCAATACCACAATACAAAAGTCTATATACAGTGTGTGCAAATGAAGTAAGATTAGGGAGGTAAGGCAATAAATAGGCCGTAGTGGGGAAATAATTACAATTTCGCAAATAAACACTGGAGTGATAGATGTGCAGAAGATGAATGTGCAAGTAGAGATACTGGGGTGCAAAGAAAAAAATATATATAAATAACAATATGGGGATGAGGTAGTTGGATGGGCTATTTACAGATGGGCTATGTACAGGTGCAATGATCTGTAAGCGGCTCTGATAGCTGATGCTAAAAGATAGTGAGGGAGATATGAGTCTACTGCTTCAGTGATCTTTGCAATTTGTTCCAGTCATTGGCAGATGCGGGCAGTCATTGGCAGATGCGGGCAGCGATCGGTTGAAGAGCATGCATTTAGTTTTACTTGCATTTAAGAGCAGTTGGAGGCCACAGAAGGAGAGTTGTATGGCATTGAAGCTCGTCTGGAGGTTAGTTAACACAGTGTCCAAAAAAGGGCCAGATGTATATAGAATGGTGTCGTCTGCGTAGAGGTGGATCAGAGAATCACCAGCCGCAAAAGCGACATCATTGATGTATACAGAGAAAAGAGTCGGCCCGAGAATTAAACCCTGTGGCATAGAGACTGGCAGAGGTCCAGACAACAGGCCCTCCGATTTGACACACTGAACTCTATCTGAGAAGTAGTTGGTGAACCAGGCGAGGCAGTAATTTGAGAAACCAAGGCTGTTGAGTCTGCCGATAAGAATGCGGTGATTGACAGAGTCGAAAGCCTTGGCCAGGTCGATGGATACGGCTGCACAGTATTGTCTTTTGTCGATGGCGGTTATGATATCGTTTAGGACCTTGAGTGTGGCTGAGGTGCACCCATGACCAGCTCGGAAACCAGATTGCAAAGCGGAGAAGGTACGGTGGGATTCAAAATGGTCGGTGATCTGTTTGTTAACTTGGCTTTCGAAGACCTTAGAAAGGCAGGGTAAGATAGATATAGGTCTGAAACAGTTTGGGTCTAGAGTGTCTCCCCCTTTGAAGAGGGGGATGACCGCGGCAGCTTTCCAATCTTTGGGGATCTCAGACGATAAGAAAGAGAGGTTGAACAGGCTAGTAATAGTGGTTGCAACTATTGCGGCGGATAATTTTAGAAAGAGAGGGTCCAGATTGTCTAGCCCAGCTGATTTGTAGGGGTCCAGATTTGGCACCTCTTTCAGAACATCAGCTATCTGGATTTGGGTGAAGGAGTAATGGGGAGGCTTGGGCAAGTTGCTGTGAGGGGTGCAGAGCTGTTGACTGTGACTGACAAATCACTGCCTATTACTGTGATTAAAAAGAGCATATGAAACATTGTTTTTCATGAGGCCTACCTGTGTACCTTCCTTTAAGCACCTCTGTTTGAACACCTCTCCTGTCCTTGATCCATTCCACATACAGCCATTTGCGGATCTTTTTAGTGTCCATGTGAAAGATAGTTATTGCGAGGATGGAACATTTGTTGATTTAAAAAAATAATAGCTAACACCCATGTAATATGAAGGCCTGCAAATATGAAGGCCTCTAATCGCATGAGATGAAAGTACACAAACAAGAGTGTGCAATATAGAAGGGTAGTCAGCGGACATTAGGTCACATGACCAAGGAGCAATTGAAATTCTGGACAAACCAAAGGGTGTGCAATGTGTAGGCTTACTGAATGGACATTCTGAACCTTGTTTGAAGTCACTAGGTCACATGACCAAGGAGCTACTGAAATTCTACATTTTGAAAAATGTATGTAAAACCATGAGATGAAAATGGACAAACTAAAGGGTGTGCAATGTGTAGGCCCACTGAATGGACATTCTGAACCTTGTTTGAAGTCACCAGGTCACATGACCAAGGAGCTATTGAAATTTTACATTTTGAAAAATTCATGTAAAATTATGTGAGATGAAAATGGACAAACTAAAGGGTGTGCAATGTGTGTCTATACCATCGGGTTAGCTACAACTAGTTTTGAAAGTATTTGGAGTATTTGGTTAACCTGTCTGGCTCTGGCGTTCCGCTAGCAGAACTCCTCCCACATTCCACTGAAAAGGCAGAGCGCGAAATTCAAAAGATATTTTTTAGAAATATTTAACTTTCACACATTAACAAGTCCAATACAGCAAATGAAAGATATACATCTTGTGAATCCAGTCAACATGTCCGATTTTTAAAATGTTTTACAGTGAAAACACCACATATATTTATGTTAGCTCACCACCAAATACAAAAAAGGACAGACATTTTTCACAGCACAGGTAGCATGCACAAAGCCAACCTAACTAACCAAGAACCAACCAAACTAACCAAGAAACAACTTCATCAGATGACAGTCTTATAACATGTTATACAATGTTTTGCTATGTTTTGTTCTAAAAATGTGCATATTTGAGGTATAAATCAGTTTTACATTGCAGCTACCATCACAGCTACCGTCAGAAATAGAACCGAAGCAGCCAGAGTAATTACAGACACCAACGTCAAATACCTAAATACTCATCATTAAACATTTCTGAAAAATCGATGGTGTACAGCAAATTAAAGACAAACATCTTGTGAATCCAGCCAATATTTCCGATTTTTTAAGTGTTTTACAGCGAAAACACAATATAGCATTATATTAGCTTACTACAATAGCCTACCACACTACCGCATTCATTCATCAAGGCACGTTAGCGATAGCAATAGGCACGTTAGCGATAGGGAATAAAACAGCAAAACATATTAATTTTCACTAACCTTCATAAACCTTCATCAGATGACAGTCCTATAACATCAGGTTACACATACACTTATGTTTTGTTCGAAAATGTGCATATTTAGAGCTGAAATCAGTGGTTATACATTGTGCTAACGTAGCATCTTTTTCCCAGAATGTGCAGATATTTTTATGACACTCCAACTATTCTGACCAAATAACTATTCATAAACGTTACTAGAAAATACATGTTGTATAGGAAACGATAGATACACTAGTTCTTAATGCAATCTCCGTGTTAGAATTCTAAAAATAACTTCATTACGACATCCAGCTTAGGTATAGCGAGAGAGTGCCCAAACTCAGGGCGCAAACTACTAGTTCACATGTTCGACAGATATATGAAATAGCATCATAAAATGGGTCCTACTTTTGATGATCTTTCATCAGAATGTTGTACAAGGGGTCCTTTGTCGGGAACAATCGTTGTTTGGATTTAGAATGTCCTCTTCTCCAGTCAATTAGCACGGAAAGCTAGCAAAGTGGCGCTAAGCTCTCCTTCCTGAACAAAGGCACACAACGCAACACGCCTAACGTCCCGAATAAATTTCAATAATCTAATAAAACTATATTGAAAAAACATACTTTACGATGATATTGTCACATGTATCAAATAAAATCAAAGCCGGAGATATTAGTCGTCCATAACGACAGCTTTACAGAAGGCAATACCAGGTCCCTTCACGCGCTCTCCAGAAAACAGGAAACTGGTGACACGTCATGCCGAGAGCTATTATTCGACCCCAGATCAAGTTACACACTCAATTTCTTCTCTCACTGCTTGTCGACATCTAGTGGAAGACGTATGAAGTGCATGTATTCTAATAAATATCAAGGACATTAATAGGCAGGCCCTAGAACAGTGCATCGATTTCAGATTTTCCACTTCCTGTCAGGAAGTTTGCTGCAAAAGGAGTTCTGTTTTACTCACAGATATAATTCAAACGGTTTTAGAAACTAGAGAGTGTTTTCTATCCAATAGTAATAATAATATGCATATTGTACGAGCAAGAATTGAGTACGAGGCCGTTTAAATTGGGCACGATTTTCCCCCAAAGTGAAAACAGCGCCCTCTGTCCTCAACAGGTTTTAAAGAGCTATTGAAATTTTAAATGTTTGATTTGTCACTATGTTGACGGTCCCTAACTGCTTTTGGTAGACGTAAGGAAAACTACGGGCGAATATCCGTTGTAAGGACACAAGACGTTTCTACCAAGCATCTGGTGGCTCGTTGTTATCCCAATGTCATAGAACCAGACCAACAATCTGTGTCGATTCCTTCACATCATTCTTAACCAAACTCAGCCGCTGAGAAGTTCAAATACACAGCCATGACCGGTCGCTTACCTCAGGAATTGGTAGTTGAACACGAACTCGCTGTCCTAATCGGTTCGTCTCCTCTCTTTTGACAACCAAACCCCAAACGAAGTCCTATTGTCTACGTTGTCACCGTCCGTAAAAAGTTCAGATCTTCCCCGGGAGAGAAAACATTGTGAGATGCCGAAGGGAGCGAGCGAGCAACGACGCTCTAAATCCCGGGAAATATGACACGGTTTGGAAGTTTGGCACTTTCCCCACGACGAGATTTTTCTTCACGCCCAAAAAACGTAAACACAGAATGAATTCAGATGCGTTTCAGATTCAAAGACGAACACACCTTTGGTTTAAGTCCGCCCTGATGACTTGGCAAGAAACTGCACGTTGAACTGTAACGCCCGCGGTACAGCAGCCAAGAAAAATAGGGATGGAGTATCTTCTCTCACTCCTCCCCCTCTCTCTCTCCCAAGAAAATACACAGAGCCTGTACGGATCAGTTTACACACAAGACGGGAAGAGAGTCTGCAAACTATCGTTGAAGCTGGAGAAAAACAACTGAGCCCTACACCCTCTTCTTTTCAGTGGCAGCGCCCAAGAAAAAGAGGGATGGAGTATCTTCTCTCACTCCTCCCCCTCTCTTTCCCAAGAAAATACACTGAGCCTGTACGTATCAGTTTACACACAAGACGGGGAATAAGGAGAGGGGAGGACTGTCGATAGAATAGGGAGAGGGGGAGACTGTCGATAGAATAGGGAGAGGGGAGGACTGTCGACAGAATAGGGAGAGGGGGAGGACTGTCGATGGACTAGGGAGAGGGGAAGACTGTCGATGGACTAGGGAGAGGGGAAGACTGTCGATGGAATAGGGAGGGGGAAGACTGTCGATGAACTCGGGAGAGGGGGCAGACTGACGATGGACTAGGGAGAGGGGGAAGACTGTCGATGGAATAGGGAGAGGGGGAGGACTGACGATGGACTAGGGAGAGGGGGAAGACTGTCGATGGAATAGGGAGGGGGAGAACTGTCGATGGAATAAGGAGGGGGGAGACTCGATGGAATAGGGAGAGGGGGAGGACTGTCAATGGAATAGGGAGAGTGGGAGGACTGTCGATGGAATAGGGTGAGGGGAGGACTGTCGATGGAATAGGGAGAGAGCAGGACTGTCTATGGAATAGGGAGAGGGGAGGACTGTCGATGGAATATGGAGAGGGGAGGACTGTCAATGGAATAGGGAGAGTGGGAGGACTGTCGATGGAATAGGGAGAGAGGAGGACTGTCGATGGAATAGGGAGAGGGGAGGACTGTCGATGGAATAGGGAGAGAACAGGACTGTCGATGGAATAGGGAGAGGGGGAGGACTGTCGATGGAATAGGGAGAGGGGAGGACTGTTGATGGAATAGGGAGAGGGGAGGACTGTGGATGGAATAGGGAGAGGACTATCGATGGAATAAGGAGAGGGGAGGACTGTTGATGGAATAGGGAGAGGGGAGGACTGTGGATGGAATAGGGAGAGGGAAGGACTGTCGATGGAATAGGGAGAGGGGAGGACTGTCGATGGAATAGGGAGAGGGGAGGACTGTGGATGGAATAGGGAGAGGGGAGGACTGTCGGTGGAATAGGGAGAGGGGAGGACTGTGGATGGAATAGGGAGAGGGGAGGACTGTCGGTGGAATAGGGAGAGGGGAGGACTGTTGATGGAATAGGGAGAGGGGAGGACTGTGGATGGAATAGGGAGAGGGGAGGACTGTGGATGGAATAGGGAGAGGGAAGGACTGTCGATGGTCCCTAGTCCACCAAGCTAACAGGGGAAGGTCCCTAGTCCACCAAGCCAACAGGGGAAGGTCCCTAGTCCACCAAGCCAACCGGGGAAGGTCCCTAGTCCCCCAAACAGACCATTTTCACTTTCTATTTCCTAACAACTCCAGCTATTACTGACAATCCTGGAAACTGCCAGATGCTTGTCAGGCTCTGCTTAAGAAAAGTCAACTGAAGGTGAATCACTGAGTTGCTCAGTGCACTTCCAGTAAACCATGGAAATCCTCCACCTGACCATTTGCAGTTTCAATTTCCTATCAGTCCTGGATATTACTGAACAGGGTTCCCCAACTGGCTTCCCTCACAATATTACTGAACAGGGTTCCCCAACTGGCGTCCCTCGGGATATTACTGAACAGGGATCCCCAACTGGCTTCCCTCAGGATATTACTGAACAGGGTTCCCCAACTGGCTTCCCTCAGGAGATTACTGAACAGGGTTCCCCAACTGGCTTCCCTCAGAATATTACTGAACAGGGCTCCCCAACTGGCTTCCCTCAGGATATTACTGAACAGGGCTCCCCAACTGGCTTCCCTCAGGATATTACTGAACAGGGCTCCCCAACTGGCTTCCCTCAGGATATTACTGAACAGGGTTCCCCAACTGGCTTCCCTCAGAATATTACTGAACAAGGTTCCCCAACTGGCTTCCCTCAGGATATTACTGAACAGGGATCCCCAACTGGCTTCCCTCAGAACATTACTGAACAGGGTTCCCCAACTGGCTTCCCTCAGGATATTACTGTACAGGGTTCCCCAACTGGCGGCCCTCAGGATATTACTGAACAGGGTTCCCCAACTGGCAGCCCTCAGGATATTACTGAATAGGGTTCCCCAACTGGCGTTCCTCAGGATATTACTGAACAAGGTTCCCCAACTGGCGGCCCTCAGGATATTACTGAACAGGGTTCCCCAACTGGCTTCCCTCAGGATATTACTGAACAGGGTTCCCCAACTGGCTTCCCTCAGGATATTACTGAACAGGGTTCCCCAACTGGCGGCCCTCAGGATATTACTGAACAGGGTTCCGCAACTGGCGTCCCTCAGGATATTACTGAACAGGGTTCCCCAACTGGCGGCCCTCAGGATATTACTGAACAGGTTTCCCCAACTGGCTTCCCTCAGGATATTACTGAACAGGGTTCCCCAACTGGCGGCCCTCAGGATATTACTGAACAGGGTTCCCCAACTGGCTTCCCTCAGGATATTACTGAACAGGGTTCCCCAACTGGCTTCCCTCACGATATTACTGAACAAGGTTCCCCAACTGGCGCCCCCCAGGATATTACTGAACAGGGTTCCCCAACTGGCTTCCCTCAGGATAATACTGAACAGGGTTCCCCAACTGGCTTCCCTCAGGATATTACTGAACAGGGCTCCCCAACTGGCTTCCCTCAGGATATTACTGAACAGGGTTACTCAACTGGCGTCCCTCAGGATATTACTGAACAGGGCTCCCCAACTGGCTTCCCTCAGGATATTACTGAACAGGGCTCCCCAACTGGCTTCCCTCAGGATATTACTGAACAGGGTTACTCAACTGGCGTCCCTCAGGATATTACTGAACAGGGCTCCCCAACTGGCTTCCCTCAGGATATTACTGAACAGGGTTCCCCAACTGGCTTCCCTCAGGATATTACTGAACAGGGCTCCCCAACTGGCTTCCCTCAGGATATTACTGAACAGGGTTCCCCAACTGGCTTCCCTCAGGATATTACTGAACAGGGATCCCCAACTGGCTTCCCTCAGGATATTACTGAACAGGGTTCCCCAACTGGCTTCCCTCAGGATATTACTGAACAGGGCTCCCCAACTGGCGTCCCTCAGGATATTACTGAACAGGGTTCCCCAACTGGCTTCCCTCAGGATATTAATGAACAGGGTTCTCCAACTGGCTTCCCTCAGGATATTACTGAACAGGGTTCCCCAACTGGCTTCCCTCAGGATATTACTGAACAGGGTTCCCCAACTGGCTTCCCTCAGGATATTACTGAACAGGGTTCCCCAACTGGCTTCCCTCAGGATATTACTGAACAGGGTTCCCCAACTGGCAGCCCTCGGGATATTACTGAACAGGGTTCCCCAACTGGCAGCCCTCGGGATATTACTGAACAGGGTTCCCCAACTGGCGTCCCTCAGGATATTACTGAACAGGGTTCCCCAACTGGCAGCCCTCGGGATATTACTGAACAGGGTTCCCCAACTGGCGTCCCTCGGGATATTACTGAACAGGGTTCCCCAACTGGCTTCCCTCAGGATATTACTGAACAAGGTTCCCCAACTGGCGGCCCCCAGGATATTACTGAACAAGGTTCCCCAACTGGCTTCCCTCAGGATATTACTGAACAGGGTTCCCCAACTGGCTTCCCTCAGGATATTACTGAACAAGGTTCCCCAACTGGCGTCCCTCAGGATATTACTGAACAGGGTTCCCCAACTGGCTTCCCTCACGATATTACTGAAAAGGGTTCCCCAACTGGCTTCCCTCAGGATATTACTGAACAGGCTTCCCCAATTGACTTCCCTCAGGATATTACTGAACAGGGTTCCCCAACTGGCGTCCCTCAGGATATTACTGAACAGGGTTTCCCAACTGGCGTCCCTCAGAATATTACTGAACAGGGTTCCCCAACTGGCTTCCCTCAGGATATTACTGAAGGACGTTCCCCAACTGGCTTCCCTCAGGAGATTACTGAAGGACGTTCCCCAACTGGCGGCCTGCAGGATATTACTGCTATGGCTTGGTAGTTTGGCACTGACTCCATGTTCTTTTCCATTTGTGTGTGTGTTTGTGTGTGAGAGTGACCAGTAGGTGGCAGTAAAAGCTTGTTTTAAAAGTTCTCACTCTAAATTAAAGGGACAATCAGTGTGTGGTTGCAGTAACTGTATGACTTGTGATTATTTTACAGTCCAGTATGTAACTCTCTTCATAGTGCAGTAAACCACACTTGACAACAGCAGCCCTCTTCCTGAGGACAGTGCTAGCCTGGATGCCATAGACATCACAGCAGGTTGGTGGCACCTTAATTGGGGAGAACGGGCTCGTGGTAATGACTGGAGTGGAATCAGTGGAAGGGCATCATTATTTTAAGCCATCCTCCCCTCAGCAGGCTACTGTGGTAGACATGTCCTCATCAGGAGGGCCATGGTCCACTGTCTCAGCCGTCCTCCCCTCAGCAGGCTACTGTGGTAGACATGTCCTCATCAGGAGGGCCATGGTCCACTGTCTCAGCCGTCCTCCCCTCAGCAGGCTGCTGTGGTAGACATGTCCTCATCAGCAGGGCCATGGTCCACTGTCTCAGCCGTCCTCCCCTCAGCAGGCTGCTGTGGTAGACATGTCCTCATCAGGAGGGCCATGGTCCACTGTCTCAGCCGTCCTCCCCTCAGCAGGCTGCTGTGGTAGACATGTCCTCATCAGGAGGGCCATGGTCCACTGTCTCAGCCGTCCTCCCCTCAGCAGGCTGCTGTGGTAGACATGTCCTCATCAGGAGGGCCATGGTCCACTGTCTCAGCCGTCCTCCCCTCAGCAGGCTGCTGTGGTAGACATGTCCTCATCAGGAGGGCCATGGTCCACTGTCTCAGCCGTCCTCCCCTCAGCAGGCTGCTGTGGTAGACATGTCCTCATCAGGAGGGCCATGGTCCACTGTCTCAGCCGTCAGCCCCTCAGCAGGCTGCTGTGGTAGACATGTCCTCATCAGGAGGGCCAGTTCCACATATGCCAGCTATAGCACATTGCATACAATTTGTTTCAAACGCCTTGCTCATCTGTGTCATGTAATATACACACATCCACAACTCCACATAGACTACACAGGCATGCCTGCACTAACTGGGAAACATCTTTAACCTCCAGGTGACCTTCTATTCTCTATAATAAATAGGAATCTACAGAAAGACTATAGTAGTGGTAGTGGGTAGTGTTAAATAGAGCTGTGTTTGGATAACATCGGGTTAATGTGGCGTCTGTGTGTTTATGCAAGGACATCTGTGTGTTTATGCAAGGACATCTGTGAGATGATTTCTGAATGTCACTGCTGAAGTTACCACAGGGGGAGAGATGTGTGTGTGACTCCAGTCATACCATTGAAAGGTAAACAGACTCTCTCTGTTCCTCTGGGTCTGCTGTTGGAGCTGGACTAGGGAGATAATCTACTGGCAACACTGGAGGAGGGAGGAAGGGAGGAAGCGAAGAAGGAAGGGAGGAAGGAAGGAAGGAAGGGAGAAAGATATAGAGAGAGAAAAAGAGAGAGAGAGAGAGAGAGAGAGGTCTCTCAGAGAGATAGAAAATGGAGAGAGAAGGGATAAGGATCTGGTGGAAAAAACATGAAAAATAAAGATAGAGAGATACCAACTCTCTCCAAATCATGATAGCATGCATCCATGTTATAACAGACAGGATTATGGGGGGTGTACTTTTGTTGTACGGTACGGGGGAGTGGAACACTGGAAGTAGAATGGTCCTGGGGTCTCACTTCCTGCTCTGGAGCACCACAGACGCCCCTACGGCCCCCAGCTCAACTTTCTCACGCTGGGAGCCAGAGAACACCAGAGAAGAACACCACCACAGACCCTACTCTATCCCAAAAAATCCCCCTCTGCCCCTATGCCATGCAGCATCGCCATGGAAACCTGTAATGCACATCACTGTTTTCTGATTTCACACAGATATGGGCGAGACAAAGGTGAACTCAGGTGAACTAGAGTTTGATATGTGATCGTTCTAGATGTGTGTGTAGGTGGTACGTGCCTTAACTTACCCTTAGCAGATGATTCATATCATGTCCTTCATACCACAACACTATGAGACAACAATGTTTATGCATCATCGCATTACTTAAGGATGATTTGTTTGTCTTTGGAGCGAGAGAGAGAAAAAGAGAGAGAGAGAGAGCGGGAGAGAAGGAGAGAAAGAGAGAGAGAAAGACAGAGAAATAGAGAGCGAGACAAAGAGAGAGTGAGAGAGAGAGAGAGAGAGAGAGAGAGAGAGAGAGAGAGAGAGAGAGAGAGAGAGAGAGAGAGAGAGAGAGAGAGAAAGGGTGAGAAAGGCTGAGAGAGAGAAAGAGAGAGAGAGAGAGAGAGAGAGAGAGAGAGAGAGAGAGAGAGAGAGAGAGAGAGAGAGAGAGAGAGAGAGAGAGAAAGGGTGAGAAAGGCTGAGAGAGAGAGAGAGAGAGAGAGAAAGGGTGAGAAAGGCTGAGAGAGAGAGAGAGAGAGAGAGAGAGAGAGAGAGAGAGAGAGAGAGAGAGAGAGAGAGAGAGAGAGAGAGAAAGGGTGAGAAAGGCTGAGAGAGCAAGAGAGAGAGAGAGAGCGGGAGGATGTGGGCTTTCACAGCTTCACAGCTTCCTTAAGTGTCCTGTGGATGACGCACTCACCACCGTAGCAGCATACGTGTTGGGAGCATCAATTCCCAACACAGCCCTCCGGCAATGAGAATCTGGAAGTTTCTCAAATAACTCAAACTGACCTCATTACCCCTCTTCCACCACTCCACACCTCCTCCAATCCCTGTCCCCATCACCTCATCCCAGCCTCTATGTGTCTCACACACACACAGTGTCTAACTGCATTACTTCCTCTGACGGGTTAGGGGTCAAGGGTCAGAGATCCCCTTCAACTGTCTCCAGGGAAACGCAGGGAGATGTGAACCTCCATCCGACTCTGAACGCTGTCCCTCGACGCTGTCACACACTCCCCGTGCCGCCCCCAACCCACCCCTGAGGCCTCACAATACACTCCCACACACCCTCTCTTCCTCCTCACACACACTGACACACACGCCCCCGGCACAGTTCTCATGGTGCTGGGCCACCCTCCACCCTGTCCTCTGACCTGGCTGTCCCCCAGGGATGTGTTCTTTATCTCAGATACGCAACAACTCCAGTCCCAGGCCCAGGCCCAGGTCCAGGCCCAGGCACCAGACAGGCCATGTGCTGCTGCCGCTCTACAACAGGGAGGTCTTCATTTACTGTCTTTCTTCAGAGCCTGTGTATGGTTGTTTCCATTCTGGTCTTTAATCAATAGTGAATTCATCAGATTCTCAACAATAACATGAATTAATCAATTGAGTGCCAAGGAAAGACAGAGAGCAGTCGATGCAGAGTGCAGATGAAGTCACACAGGCCCAGAGAAGACTAGAGTACCACTGCTGCACAAACCCAACTGTGTGAGCAGATATTACAATGACCAGACAAACCTACAGGTAACTGACAAAATAAAGGAAACACCAACAAAAAACGTCTTAATAGGGTGTTGGGCCGCCAGAACAGCTTCAGTGCACCTTGATTCTACAATTCTTCCACGAGAAATTCCATCATTTGATATTTTGTTTATGGTGGTGTATGAGGAACCACTCCAGAATCTGGGTTGAGATCAATTGGGTTCAATTGGGTTGAGATCTGGTGACTGACACACACACACACACACACACACACACACACACACACACACACACACACACACACACACACACACACACACACACACACACTCTTTAACCTCTTATAAGGATCTCTACAGATCGGTGTCCCACCCACTGGACGGTTGAGCTAACATAGGCTAATGCGATTAGCATGAGGTTGTAAGTAACAAGAAAATTCCCCAGGACATAGACATATCTGATATTGGCAGAAAGCTTAAATTCTTGTTAATCTAACTGTACTGTCCAATTTACAGTAGCTATTACAGTGAAAGAATACCATGCTATTGTTTGAGGAGAGTGCACAGTTTTGAACTTGAAAAGTTATTAATTAACCAATTAGGCACATTTGGGCAGTCTTGATACAACCTTTTGAACAGATATGCAATGGTTCATTGGATCAGTATAAACTTTGCACATACACTGCTGCCATCTAGTGGCCCAAATCTAAATTGCACCTGGAATAATACATTATGGCCTTTCTCTTGTATTTCAAAGATGATGGTACAAAAAAAAATGCAACAAAACTGTTTTTTGTTTCTTTGTATTATCTTTTACCAGATCTAATGTGTTATATTCTCCTACATTCCTTTCACATTTCCACAACCTTCAAAGTGTTTCCTTTCAAATGGTATCAAGAATATGCATATCCTTGCTTCAGGGCCTGAGCTACAGGCACTTAGAATTGGGTATGTCATTTTAGGTGAAAACTGAAAAAAAGGGGCGGACCCCCTATGCTCCTTTGAGACCCCTCTTTCAAAATCACTGAGATGTATAAAAAATACATAACCCTAGGCATGATGGGATGTTAATTGAATCATTAAATCAGGAACCACACCTGTGTGGAAGCACCTGCTTTCAATATATGTTGTATCCCACATTTACTGTGTTTAGAGTTTCCTTTATTTTGGCAGTTACCTGTATATTTATGCATACAGTGTACTGTAGGTGGAGAATAATATTGAGGCACACACACACACACACACACACACACACACACACACACACACACACACACACACACACACACACACACACACACACACACACACACAGAGAGAGAGAGATGCCCAGACACACACACCAGAGGCGGCAGGTAGGAGGAGCTATAGGAGGATGGGCTCATTGTAATGACTGGAATGGAGTCATGGAACGGAGTCAAACATTGTTTTCCATGTGGTTGATGTGTTTGGTACCATTCCATTCATTCCATTCCAGCTATTACAATGAGCCTGTCTTCATATAGCTCCTCCCACCAGCCTCCTCTGACACACACACACACACACACACACACACACACACACACACACACACACACACACACACACACACACACACACACACACACACACACACACACACACACACACACACACACACACACAGTAAGAAAATGAGAAATGACCCATCGAACTCTTTCCGGGTTGTTGAGATGAGTATAATTGATTTGTGGGCGTTCCTAATGACTTTTTCTCTTGGTTATTCTCATTGAATTGGACCACCACAGAGATCAGTAATTACAATCCAGCCTGTGTGTGCTGCTGTGCATGCTAAAGCATTATAACCAGCAGGTAGGAAACCACTGATGAAGGTATTCCCCACCAGAGATCAAAGCAAAATCAGAGATGAATCACCTGGTGCATCCCAAACGGCAGCCAGCGCCCATCCGATGAATCTCCTGCACTTAGCCGACCTTTTAAAAGCTTTATGAAAAGACCACCTATTGAGAGTGAGAGGACCTTTCTAATAACGGCCTAATACTCCACCAGGGGTTTCTACCTGATCCAGACAGAGTGATACTGACACACCATCAAAACAAAGCAGAACGAGCACATCCTCAAAGATCCTCCATCCTTCTATTAATATGGATAACGGACTATAATCTCTCTGGGGGAAATGTAGAATATATTTCTTTGAAATCAGATAAAAAGCTTTCCAAGATACAGCAGACGTGTATCTCTTAATCCTCCTTAAAAACCAGAGGAGCTTTCATTCAAACAAACAGGGGTAGAGGGTCACACACACACACACACACACACACACACACACACACACACACACACACACACACACACACACACACACACACACACACACACACACACACACACACACATACACACACACACACACACACACACACACACACACACACACACACACACACACACACACACACACGCACACACACTACGGGTATGGAGGCTAAGAGGAGGAGTTAAAATTAGACATGTTCCCAGTGTGTGAGTTTAATGGAGTTCTCAGGCTACTGAAGTGGTGTGTGTGTGTGTGTGTGTGTGTGTGGGGGGGGGGGGGGGGGGGTGTTTGTGTGAGAGAAAGAGGGAACAGTGTTTTCTTGGCTGAGGCCAGCAGGATGGTTGGTACTGATTCAGTCATGAGGGTACAGAGAGGGTCAGTAGCCTACATGAGGGTAAAGGGAGTTATGGTGTGTGTGTGTATGTGTGTGTAACAGGGTTGATTATGCTTCCACTTGTCACTTCAGAAATATGTATTGAATATTTATGTACAATAGTACTTTTTGGTTCAGTCAGATGTCAATAAGGTGTTATGTCATTGGCTACAGGTGCAGATAGGGGGAGATCCATAGATACTCTAATGAAATCCTTCCTTGGTCTACCACTGGAGAAACCAACATCTTGACCGTTAGACCAAGATGAAATTTGCTTGGGCCGACACTGATTTTGAAATCGCAGGACTACATCATCACGTGACCATGAGCAACCATGACCGACTCATATCAGCTACGTGTGTTTGTGTCAGAATCAGGTTTCCGTTTAATTAGGGTAGCAGTCATAACACATTGCTGTCAGTGCCCAGGGTAAGACATGGTCATCTATGATCATTTAATAACACTGTTATAATGAAGCATTATGGAAAGGCCGATCATGGCAACTGGCATAATAATGAATAGCCATGAACCAGAGGCCTATGTAGGAGACAGCGAGCAAGTGTTGTCTGCAAACAATAGTCTGCTCAATCAGTGATCTTAATCAGGAGAAATCAATCATTCATTGATAAGGAAACATGGTCACTGTGTAGCCTAGTGTATGTAGGCTATTACATCATTCCACACTGTAGCTTACATCTGCATATTGTCACATGCAACGACCTAAATTAATATTTGCTGCTGTTGGTTGCTTTATGTCTGTCGGCGTAATGGGAACGTGATCCATCCATAATTTATTACCAATATACGTTTTATTTGACCTTATTAACGAGAACAGAACTGTCTGAAACGTTTACCTACATCATTTGTGGAAAACGGCGGAATAAAACAACCGTTAAGTGATCGCTCCCGTTTTTTTTAGGTGACCTAAATAACGTGATATTGTTTTTATGCACTCATCTGTCTGGGTGATATTTCTGCAGAAAGCCACGTCTGTCCACCGTGTAGGAGTGGACGCAAAAATCAGACGATGCTGCTACTGATGATGCGAGCGCAGTTCTAATGGAAGGAATGAATTCGCTTCAGAACGGCAGCGTTCTCCATTGGATCATTTCACAAATCTCACCAGGAGAAAATCAATGACCGGACAACACAAGACATCCCATAACAGGACGCGTCTAAAAAACTGACTGAACACAGCGGAGCCGTAGATAGGGGTAAGTAATGCGGAGAGGTCTCAGAAAGCCTAATATTTATTTAATTTGACTCGGTCTGGTGATAATATTCACGCATTGTCATGTCACATGATTGTGTCATCTGTAAACCGCGCACCTCGAGATATGAAACGGTTACAAATGATACAATGATTAGTATAGGACACCAAGTTTTTTTGCCAACAATAATTGCACATTCCTAAGATCAATGACAAGTGCTTACTTCACATATAGGTCTGATTCGTCGTTGTACCTGCTGGCCGCTTACATCAGTAGGCTACTGGTTCATTGCGCCTAACAATAGAATTGTAGCCTAGAGGTCAGTTGTAGACTTGCCTATCCAAGGTCCTCCCATGTCCTTGTAGGAGACATGTCAATTCCAAGTATTAACTATATGGACAATGCGTATATATATATTCAGTCACAGAATACAGTTTGTGTGTTCATAAAAAAATATGCGAATATTTACTGAAGCCTTTGCCTATAAAATGTAACCCTCTTAAAAATATGAATCTGTTTTATAAAACCGCACCCTTACGTTGTAGCCTGCTACATACAGTATGCCTACCATTCCTACACATGTACCTTACCCCACCACATGATTGGTGCTGGAACCTAGCGGCAAGGGAAGTTTGCCTCACCAGACTTGGTCAAGTTTTGAAATCCGATAGGGGAGAGCAGTATGGCCAGCCGACGCGCTAAAAGGCTAAAAATAACCACCTCCAATATATGCTGTGTGGTTACTGTCTCCAAAACCCAGGCGACCGAATGAAACCGCGTCAATAAGGACACTTCTCTGAGGTAAGCTACATTGATCTCTATTATTATTGTGTTATGGCCGTGTCTGCTATATTGTGCCATGTGTTCAGCTACAGGGTCATATAACTCATAGGAGAGGTCTGAAAACGACTTTCTTGTGAGAGGTGTTGAGTTCTTATCAGAATAACTGTCGGGAAACTACTTTCCAGCTTCAATTGGACAACTACCTGTATAATATGCAGTTTGTATAAAATCCCTATATAAATATTAAACCTATGAATTTTAACATGGTTTGGCAACATTTCTTTAATTATTTCCTGTGATTGGCTCCATTATGTTGAGAGCCAACAGGACTTTTAGATTGGGCAGGAATAAGATGAGCAGCTCTTGGATGTCAGTAATGCTTCTCTAGACTAAACCGCAACCTTCTCTATCATCAGACCAGATCATTCCTTATCAAGGTGTACCATCATTTCATGTCTTGAAAAACAGAATAAAGCAGAGGTATATTTGTGCAGTAAGATATTCCAGTTTGACTTGTGGTGCCAGTGTTGTGCCTTGAAGAATTGGTGTAGGCAGGTGAATAACAGTGCACTGCTGTTACTGTCAGTGTTGTCAACCATGTCAACAGAAGTTAGTGAGGTCTCTGTTGTCAAGGAAAGGCATTAACACAAATTACATTAGAAAAAGTCAAGTCTTGGGAAATAGTATGGTGCATTCCTCCCTTTAATGATTATTGATCCATGTAAACTCTCTAAGCATTGTTTATTTTTTATTTAACCTTTATTTAACTAGGCAAGCCAGTTAAGAACAAATTATTATTTACAATGACGGCACACCAAAAGGCCTCCTGCGGGGACGGGGGCTGGGATTTAAAAAAAAATATATATATATAAAACAAAATAGGACAAAACACACATCAGACAAGAGAGACGCCACAACACTACATAAAGAGTCTCTATATTGAAAGCACCATATCCGTTGGCTAATGTTATTTGAATCATGAAAAGCACTTTAGTCTTACTAATGTATCCTGTGTTTTTTAAAAGCTGATTCACCTTTAAAAGAGCATTACGGCTAGACCACTTTCATTGTTTACTTCTCCATTGTCCAGCCACTAGACTAGCTGGTGCTCTTGACTTGACTGACAGTTTTGTGGCTTGGATCCTCCCCCCAGGCTTCTCTGGACCAATAAGGTGGCATGGCTGGCTTGTCGTTCTGTGGCAACAATGTGACCAAGAATGCCTACAATGTGGATACGGGGATGTTGAACAATGGCTGCTTCGTGGACGCCCTCAACCTGGTCCCTCACGTCTTCCTGCTCTTCATCACCTTCCCCATCCTCTTCATTGGTACGTGGACCATGCAACGTCCTTTACCTTCATGATGTGTGTGTGTGTGTGTGTGTGTGTGTGTGTGTGTGACCACCTTTAATCCTAGAGATCACACAGAACACTGATCTCTAAAGGTTTAACAGAAACAGGGACAGAATAGGACCAGAGGGGAACACAACGGGATCAGAAGGGGACAGAACAGGCTCAGAAGGGGGCACAATGGGTCAGAAAGGGATAGAATTGCTTTAGCTCTGATGGTCTGTGTTTGTGTTTGTGTGGGTGATAATGTGGGTGTGTGCGTGACAATCCCAAAGCAACATGATTCAAGGATGCCTTTGGTAACAGTCCTTTCATCCCCCACACATGCTTCACCAACAGAAAGCAGTATTAAGATGCTGCACTGTATTCAAGCTACTGTCATCCCCCACATGCTTCACCAACAGAAAGCAGTATTAAGATGCTGCACTATATTCAAGCTACTGTCATCCCCCACACATGCTTCACCAACAGAAAGCAGTATCAAGATGCTGCACTATATTCAAGCTACTGTCATCCCCACACATGCTTCACCAACAGAAAGCAGTATTAAGATGCTGCACTGTATTCAAGCTACTGTCATCCCCCACACATGCTTCACCAACAGAAAGCAGTATCAAGATGCTGCACTATATTCAAGCTACTGTCATCCCCCACACATGCTTCACCAACAGAAAGCAGTATTAAGATGCTGCACTGTATACAAGCTACTTTTCATTCTTTCTAAGCTTTCAGTCTCACCGTTCAGATAAAGCCTTGAAGCAAGCATAACGCCTACTGACCACAGACTGGGTTTAATCAATCCCACTGTTACAGACTCACAGTCCTGTGTAGAAGATAGGAAACTCTGTGTAAAGCCCTATGATTGATCTTGTGTCAGACATTCAGCACTGGTCTGTATGTGGGGCGGCAGGTAGCCTGGTGGTTAGAGCGTTGGACTAGTAACCGAAAAGCTGCTATATCGATTCCCCCGAGCTGACAAGGTAAAAATCTGTCGTTCTGTCCCTGAACAAGGCAGTTAACCCACTGTTCCTAGGCCGTCATTGAAAATAAGAATTTGTTCTTAACTGACTTGACTAGTCAAATAAAAAAAAATGTTTTTCATTGATCTGCTGGCTGTCAGTCTCATTTTCACCAGTCAACATAAAGCAGCTTTCCCCAGACCACAGAACAGCTGGTTAGACTCCTGGCTCTGGCCCAGACTTTATCTAACTGATTAGGAGGACTGTGGGACTGTGGGATTGTGGTCTCTAAATTGTTGTGGGACTGTGAGAAAACATAGAAAACACATTTTCTTGAAGAACAGGTCAGATGCAAAATTTGGTAACAGAATGACGGCACCGACAACACAAGCCATTATTCTGTTACCAAACTTTGCATCTGCCCTGTTGTAAATGGGTTCTTGTAAAATGTTCAGTGGAAGTTGTTAAAAGTAGTCCTTGTGCATATAAGGGTATGGTTTGTTCAACTTGGCAATCATTGTTTTTTGTTTGACATACATTTTAAAGTGAAAAATCTGACTCTCAGCATCACTCTCTTATCGTGTAATTTCCCCAATCACATCAATTTGGCTAGCTAACAGCTAACAGCTAACTTTACGTGGATAAATTAGCTAGGTAATTATCTCTGAATATTGTTTGATTTGCTTGCCAGATGTAGCGATGAGTGTCAGACAGATAACTTCACCAGGACGATTTTAGACTCAAAATATAGGCTACTTGCCGATTTCAAGCTCTTTCCAAAAGCCTTCTCTGATGAAGCAAGCTAAAACACACGTCGTTTCCTTAGCTAGTTAGCTACATGCCGAATCGATATGCTACCCTCACGTACTGTAGCCTATCTGAAATGACATCAGCTATGTTTACTGATGGTGAGAAGCATTCAGTTACTGGCTGTGTAACTATAATATGGAGCTAAATGTGCACATTTTCTTTGCATGGAATAATCTAAAATTAATAGGTGATCCTATTACAACCAAATTTAGTTGGTAACATTTAGTTGGCAAATCCTTGAAAATGGCACGCAGTTGTCAATGTTTTTAGCGGAGTGGGGGCCTCCCTGCCCCCCAGCAGACAAATCCAACGTTCTGCACCTTAACGCAACGTTTATTGATAACAATCTATTGTTGTGTTGTTCTAGAAGGCCTACTCTGGGGAAACTGACTGGGTGTGTCTGTTGCTCATCTGCTTAATGGGAATGGCTCTGACTAGCAGCCCAGTCCCTGAGGAAAACATTAACTGATGCTTCCTGGTCAAATCTTTGTGTGTGTGTTTTTCATTTCAAATCAAATCAAATTTTATTGGTCACATACACATGGTTAGCAGATGTTAATGCGAGTGTAGTGAAATGCTTGTGCTTCTAGTTCAGACCGTGCAGTAATATCTAACAAGTAACATAACAATTTAACAACAACTACCTTATACACACAAGTGTAAAGGAATGAATAAGAATATGTACATATAAATATATGGATGAGCGATAGCCGAACGGCATAGGCTAGATGCAGTAGATGGTATAGAGTAGAGTATATACATATGAGATGAGTAATGTAGGGTATGTAAACATTATATAAAGTGGCACTGTTTAAAGTGACTAGTGATACATTTATTATATCCAATTTTTTATTATTAAAGTGGCTAGAGATGAGTCAGTATGTTGGCAGCAGTCACTCAATGTTAGTGATGTCTGTGTAACAGTCTGATGGCCTTGAGATAGAAGCTGTTTTTCAGTTTCTCGGTCCCTGCTTTGATGCACCTGTACTGACCTCGCCTTCTGGATGATAGCGGGGTGAACAGGCAGTGGCTCGGGTGGTTGTTGTCCTTGATGATCTTTTTGGCCTTCCTGTGACATCGGGGGGTGTAAGTGTCCTGGAGGGCAGGTAGTTTGCCCCCGGTGATGCGTTGTGCAGACCTCACTACCCTCTGGAGAGCCCTACGGTTGTGGGCGGAGCAGTTGCCGTACCAGGCGGTGATACAGCCCGACAGGATGCTCTCAATTATGCATCTGTAAAAGTTTGTGAGTGTTTTAGGTGACAAGCCAAATTTCTTCAGCCTCCTGAGGTTGAAGAGGCGCTGTTTCTCTGTTACTGTATGTTCTGAGTGTTTGCTTTGACCATTATATTTAAAGATGTACAAACAGTTAACGTTGACCATTAGACTTAAAGGTTTACAAACAGTTAAAGTTGACCATTAGTCTTAAAGGTTTACAAACAGTTAACGTTGACCATTAGATTTAAAGATGTACAAACAGTTAACGTTGACCATTAGTCTTAAAGGTTTACAAACAGTTAAAGTTGACCATTAGACTTAAAGGTTTACAAACAGTTAAAGTTGACCATTAGACTTAAAGGTTTACAAACAGTTAAAGTTGACCATTAGACTTAAAGGTTTACAAACAGTTAACGTTGACCATTAGTCTTAAAGATGTACAAACAGTTAACGTTGACCATTAGACTTAAAGGAATACAAACAGTTGACCATTGAGGGCACTTGCCAAAGTTGCCTGCATTATCCAAGAGTCACCCAGAACATCCATGACTTTCATCGTTTGTCAGGAAAACCTTAATAATGCAGAGTGCTTTAGAATGAACTGCTGTGTTTATCTGTTGACGTCATCTGTTACTGATCACAGATTGCATGACAAATACAGTTATCATTAATGTAATCCTTTGGATTACTCAAAATGAGTAACGTCATTACTTGGATTACTTGTGGATTACGTTACTGCCCAACCCTGTGTGTTTGCATGTTCGTGCATGCGTTCTTACGCTTGTGTGCTTATGTTCCTGCTTATCTGAGTGTGTGTGTTCTCCTAGGCTGGGGCAGTCAGAGCTCTACGGTTCAGATCTACCATAACACCTGGCCCCACTTCCCTCCCCCTAGGCTGGGGCAGTCAGAGCTCTACGGTTCAGATCTACCATAACACCTGGCTCCACTTCCCTCCCCCTAGGCTGGGGCAGTCAGAGCTCTACGGTTCAGATCCACCATAACACCTGGCTCCACTTCCCTCCCCCTAGGCTGGGGCAGTCAGAGCTCTACGGTTCAGATCCACCATAACACCTGGCCCCACTTCCCTCCCTCTAGGCTGGGGCAGTCAGAGCTCTAAGGTTCAGATCCACCATAACACCTGGCTCCACTTCCCTCCCCCTAGGCTGGGGCAGTCAGAGCTCTAAGGTTCAGATCCACCATAACACCTGGCCCCACTTCCCTCCCTCTAGGCTGGGGCAGTCAGAGCTCTAAGGTTCAGATCTACCATAACACCTGGCCCCACTTCCCTCCCCCTAGGCTGGGGCAGTCAGAGCTCTACGGTTCAGATCTACCATAACACCTGGCCCCACTTCCCTCCCCCTAGGCTGGGGCAGTCAGAGCTCTAAGGTTCAGATCCACCATAACACCTGGCCCCACTTCCCTCCCTCTAGGCTGGGGCAGTCAGAGCTCTAAGGTTCAAATCCACCATAACACCTGGCTCCACTTCCCTGGACACAACCTGCGCTGGATCCTCACATTCACTCTGCTGTTTGTCCACGTCTGTGAGATCGCTGAGGGAATCGTCTCCAACAAGTAAGAACCCCCCTGAAACTACTTCCTGTTACCAAAGAGGTAGTCTACTGTGAAAACATTTGTAGCTGGTCAGAAGCCAGTGTTCACATGAGATTTTGTTCTGCGTTGCTGAGATTACAGAAGAAGTGCTATTCCTCTCTGTCGTTGTATCCTAAAATTAATGGCTCCCAAGTTTCTGGTGCAAGTGAACTATTGAATTTCCTTGCTTCCCTCCAGACCAATGTTTATAGAAAAATGAAACCACTGTCCCTCAAAATAACCCCACTCCCCCGTTTACCCAGACTGCAACCAATAAGATCCTCCAAAATGCTGCAGTAACACAAAGCTATGATCGGAGCCATCGTCTGATGCATCACAAACCCTGCATCTAAACCTGTTGAATGCACCACGTGCTGATTTAGTGGCTGAAGCTAGCAGCTTCCTTCCATGAACAGTTTCAGTGTCGCCCAACATTTGATACAAATATATTTCAATTTTGTGAGGGGGGGACAACAAATTAAGAGTACAGATTATTGTATGGTACAATATACAAACGTTTTTGAGAAGGATCATTTGAAAATAAAATTGTATTGAGTAAATGTATTTATTGGTTTCTTTTAATTTGAAAAGAAGGTTATTTGTTGATGTAAAAATCGAAATGTACTGATTTTCAGTGTCATTAGATTTGGGGTGGGGTTGTGATAAATTATTGCGAAAAATGGGGTCCCCAGAAATCCTGGTGAAAAAGTTTGAATGCCACTGGGTTAACTGTATGAGACTGAATACAATGTCAACCTACAAACCAGAGATACGTTGCAAAGTGACTTTGTTTCTTTGGATATTGATGCAATCTCCTGTCTCTCTATCCTTTCAGACAGATGGACACCAACCACCTCCACCTCTTCATGCCAGCGTTTATGGGGTTCATAGCAGCCACTACATCTGTGGTGTACTACCACAACATAGAAACATCCAACTTCCCCAAACTACTGCTGGGTGAGTCAAAATGATACCGTCAGTGCATTCATTACTCCAAATTCTGAATTAGAGCTGAATTAGCCTCCCTTTGGTGCAGTAGTTTAGAGGCTGGCAGATGGCCCAAACACAGTTAGCTACACATGAACCGTTCTGCTGTACATAATAAAGTATACTTGTGACACATCTCTGGGAAAAGTAGTGCACGAAGTGACCAACCTCCCTCTTCCTCAGCTCTGTTTATCTACTGGGTTCTGGCGTTCATCACCAAGTCCATCAAGCTGTGGAAGTTTGCAGAGTACGGTGTTGGAGTGCTGCACCTGAGGTTCTGTATCACAGCCCTGCTGGTCGTTCTGTACGGACTCCTCATGGCTGTAGAGATCAACGTCATCAGGGTCAGGGTGAGTTAGAGTACTGGTGGACTGACTGCTTCCTGGGTCAGGGGTCATACAGGCTCTATATAAAGAGAAGAAGGAAGAGGAGGATGTGATGTGGTGTACTGATGTGATCTGATAGCAGATGCTTGGTCTTTATTTCAGCTCCTGTTGGCTTTTTACTTTTTTACCTGGTGTGTGTGTGTGTGTGTCTTTCTCTGTCTTTGTGTCCTGGTGTGTGTGTGTGTGTCTTTCTCTGTCTTTGTGTCCTGGTGTGTGTGTGTGTGTCTTTCTCTGTCATTGTGTCCTGGTGTCCGTGCAGAGGTACGTGTTCTTCGCCAACCCCCAGAAGGTAAAGCCTCCAGAGGACCTTCAGGACCTGGGAGTGAGGTTCCTCCAGCCCTTCGTCAACCTCCTCTCCAAGGCCACATACTGGTGGATGAACCCCCTGATTATAGGTTTGTTTCCTACGTTCCTTCCTTCCAGGTGTTTTTCCTGGCCACTGTTCTTCCGCTTCTGCAATGATTGCTCTTTGGGGTTTAGGCTGGGTATCTGTAAAGTACTTTGTGACAGCTGCTGATGTAAAAAAAGGACTTTGATTGATGTACAATTATTTTGATGGATTGATGGCTTGATCACAGGAGCCCATAAAAGACCCATTGAGCTGAAGAAGATAGGCAAGCTCCCCATCGCCATGAGAGCCCTCACCAACTACCTGAAGCTCAAAGACGCCTACGAGGATCAGAGGGTGAGTGGAGGAGGGAGCGACAGAGTTTCATTTTCTACTTCTGACAGTGACATACCATTCAATGGATCCCCAGTGCAGTGACATACCATTCAATGGATCCCCAGTGCAGTGACATACCATTCAATGGATCCCCAGTGCAATGACATACAATTCAATGGATCCCCAGTGCAGTGACATACCATTCAATGGATCCCCAGTAATGCTGAGCGATTAACCGACATTCGTTTTTTTAAACAACTAATTGCTTGACGTCCGTTAAAAAATTTGAATTTCATTTAGTTCGTTTTTTTTTTCTCTGTGAGTTCGATGTGCAGTTTCTGTAGAGATAAATCAGATCAAGCCTGAGCTGTGCGATGTAGTAGGGAGTTGTACATTCCAACAGGCCAATTTTCTACACAGTTTAGCGCAGATAACATGGTAATTAACTACAATGATCATAATCTATTGCGCTCCTGCTTAAACATGTCCGGTCTGTGCTGAGCAAACATGGAGACTGAAAGAAGAGAAAACACTATCTAGAGGATAGAAAACAGTTATCCTGATAATACATGATCTAGAGGATAGAAAACAGTTATCCTGATAATACATGATCTAGAGGGATAGAAAACAGTTATCCTGATAATACATGATCTAGAGGATAGAAAACAGTTATCCTGATAATACATGATCTAGACTAGAGGATAGAAAACAGTTATCCTGATAATACATGATCTAGAGGGATAGAAAACATTTATCCTGATAATACATGATCTAGAGGGATAGAAAACAGTTATCCTGATAATACATGATCTAGAGGATAGAAAACAGTTATCCTGATAATACATGATCTAGAGGGATAGAAAACAGTTATCCTGATAATACATGATCTAGAGGATAGAAAACAGTTATCCTGATAATACAATGGATCACCCGTGCAGTGACATACCATTCAATGGATCACCCGTTTAGTAACATACCATTCAATGGATCATCCATGCAGTGACATACCATTTAATGGATCACCCATGCAGTGACATACCATTCAATGGATCACCCGTTTAGTGACATACCATTCAATGGATCACCCGTTTAGTGACATACCATTCAATGGATCACCCATGCAGTGACATACCATTCAATGGATCACCCGTTTAGTGACATACCATTCAATGGATCACCCGTTTAGTGACATACCATTCAATGGATCACCCGTTTAGTGACATACCATTCAATGGATCACCCATGCAGTGACATACCATTCAATGGATCACCCGTTTAGTGACATACCATTCAATGGATCACCCGTTTAGTGACATACCATTCAATGGATCACCCGTTTAGTGACATACCATTCAATGGATCACCCATGCAGTGACATACCATTCAATGGATCACCCGTTTAGTGACATACCATTCAATGGATCACCCATGCAGTGACATACCATTCAATGGATCACCCGTTTAGTGACATACCATTCAATGGATCACCCGTTTAGTGACATACCATTCAATGGATCACCCGTGCAGTGACATACCATTCAATGGATCACCCGTTTAGTGACATACCATTCAATGGATCACCCGTTTAGTGACATACCATTCAATGGATCCCTGCTTTGATTTAATTAGAACATTCTGATCAGATTCTCTACAGTTAAAACGTTGTGTGTTAGATATATTACACTTGTATCCTATACACATGTCAAGCCCAGGATAGGTTTGAATATATCTCTAAAGACGGTCCTTTATAATGTAGTCTCGCGAACCAGACTCTGTAATCAGGTAGTCTCATCTTCACTCTGAGATTCATTGTAGTGGAACTCTCCTGTGTAATTGTAACCCTTCCATCCCTGTCCCCTCCCCCTCCTAGCAGAATGCCGAGGACCCAGAGAAGGCTCCATCCATCTGGCGTTCTATGTACCGGGCGTTTGGCCGACCCATCCTCCTCAGCAGTACCTTCCGTTACCTGGCGGATCTGCTGGGCTTCGCCGGGCCGCTCTGCATCTATGGCATCGTCGAACATCTCAACAAAAAGCCCGTCAAGGAAGGGAGTGTGGTGTGTAATTACTGTTTCCATCGGCCCATAACTCTGCTCCTGGTACCATAATTTCTGTTCCCATTGGCCCATAACTCTGCTCCTGGTACCATAATTACTGTTCCCATCGGCCCATAACTCTGCTCCTGGTACCATAATTACTGTTCCCATCGGCCCATAACTCTGCTCCTGGTACCATAATTACTGTTCCCATCGGCCCATAACTCTGCTCCTGGTACCATAATTACTGTTCCCATCGGCCCATAACTCTGCTCCTGGTACCATAGTTACTGTTCCCATCAGCCCATAACTCTGCTCCTGGTACCATAATTACTGTTCATCCCTCCTATGTTCTTATGTCCCGTCCATTACGGCTCATTCAAGTGATTCAATTTGACACAGCTGTCACGTTCCTGACCTGTTTTCTCTTGTTTTGTATGTGTTTATTGGTCAGGGCGTGAGTTTTGGGTGGGCAGTCTATGTTTTCTATTTCTATGTTGGGATTTTGTGTTCGGCCTGGTATGATTCTCAATCAGAGACAGGTGTCTATCGTTGTCCCTGATTGAGAATCATACTAAGGCAGCCTGGGTTTCACTTGTGTTTTGTGGGTGTTTGTTCCTGTGTCAGCGTTTGGGCCACACAGGACTGTGTCAGGTTAGTCACGTTTGTTGTTTTGTTAATTTGTAGTGTTTGTTGGTTTGCCATTAAATCATGAATACTTACCAATCCGCATCTTGGTCCGATCCATGCTCCTCCTCGTCTGAGGAGGAGAACGACATTGACAGCCGTTACAGAAACACCCACCAAACCAGGACCAAGCGGATTGGAGAAGGACGGCAAGAACAAAAGCAATGGAGAGAAGAGGAATGGACATGGGAGGAGATCCTGGACGGCAAAGGACCCTGGACTCAGCCAGGGGAATATCGCCGTCCCAAAGCGGAGCTGGAGGCAGCGAAAGCGGAGAGGAGGTTTTATGAGGCAAAAGCAAGGCAGAGCGGCTGGAAGCCCGAGAGGCTCACCCAAAAATTTCTTGGGGGGGGGCTAAAGGGGAGTGTGGCGAAGCCGGGTTGGATACCTGAGCCAACTCCCCGGGCTTACCGTGGAGTGAGAGGGCGTCGTACTGGTCAGACACCGTGTTATGCGGTAAAGCGCACGGTGTCCCCAGTACGCGTGCTTAGCCCAGTGCGGGCTATTCCACCTTGCCGCACTGGTAGGGCTAGGTTGGGCATCGAGCCGGATGCCATGAAGCCGGCCCAACGTATCTGGCCTCCAGTACGTCTCCTCGGGCCGGCGTACATGGCACCAGCCTTACAGGTGGTGTCCCCGGTTCGCCTGCATAGCCCAGTGCGGGCTATTCCACCTCGTCGCACTGGCAGGGCTACGGGGACCATTCAACCTGGTAGGGTTGGGGAGGCTCGGTGCTCAAGAGCGCGTGTCCTCCTTCACGGTCCGGTATATCCGGCGCCACCTTCCCACCCCAGCCCAGTACCATCAGTGCCGACACCACGCACCAGGCTTCCAGTGCGTTTCCAGAGCCCTGTTCCTCCTCCACGCACTCTCCCTGTGGTGCGTGTCTCCAGCCCAGTGCCTCCAGTTCCGGCACCACGCACCAGGCCTACTGTGCGCCTCAGCAGGTCAGAGTCGGCCGTCTGCCCAACGCCGCCTGCGCTGCTTGCCTGCTCAGCGCTGCCCGAACTGTCTGCCTTCCCAGCGCTGTCTGAACTGCCTGCCTGCCCAGCGTGGTCTGAACTGTCTGCCTGCCCAGCGCTGCCCGTCTGTCCCGAGCCTTCAGAGCCGTCCAGCCAGGACCAGCCAGTGCCGCCCAGCCAGGACCAGCCAGAGCCGTCCAGCCAGGACCAGCCAGAGCCGTCCAGCCAGGACCAGCCAGAGCCGTCCAGCCAGGACCAGCCAGAGCCGTCCAGCCAGGACCAGCCAGAGCCGTCCAGCCAGGACCAGCCAGAGCCGTCCAGCCAGGAGCTGCCAGCCAGTCAGGAGCTGCCGGAGCCAGCCAGCCAGGATCCGCCAGAGCCTTCCGCCAGCCAGGATCCACCAGAGCCTTCCGCCAGCCAGGATCCACCAGAGCCAGCCGCCAGCCAGGATCCGCCAGAGCCAGCCGCCAGCCAGGATCCGCCAGAGCCAGCCGCCAGCCAGGATCCGCCAGAGCCAGCCGCCAGCCAGGATCCGCCAGAGCCAGCCGCCAGCCAGGATCCGCCAGAGCCAGCCGCCAGCCAGGATCCGCCAGAGCCAGCCGCCAGCCAGGATCCGCCAGAGCCAGCCGCCAGCCAGGACCTGCCAGAGCCGTCCAGCCAGGACCTGCCAGAGTCCCTCAGCCAGGACCTGCCAGAGTCCCTCAGCCAGGACCTGCCAGAGTCCCTCAGCCAGGACCTGCCAGAGTCCCTCAGCCAGGACCTGCCAGAGTCCCTCAGCCAGGACCTGCCAGAGTCCCTCAGCCCGGAGCTGCCGTCCCTCAGCCCGGAGCTGCTGCCCCTTATCCCGGAGCTGCTGCCCCTTATCCCGGTGCTGCCCCTTATCCCGATGCTGCCCCTTCATTTAGGTGGGTTTAGTTGGAGGGTGGTCATTGGGAGGGGGATACGGAAGCGGGGAGTGACTATGGTGGGGTGGGGACCTCGCCCAGAGCCTGAGCCACCACCGTGGTCAGATGCCCACCCAGACCCTCCCCTAGACTTTGTACTGGTGCGCCCGGAGTTCGCACCTTAAGGGGGGGGTTATGTCACGTTCCTGACCTGTTTTCTCTTGTTTTGTATGTGTTTATTGGTCAGGGCGTGAGTTTTGGGTGGGCAGTCTATGTTTTCTATTTCTATGTTGGGATTTTGTGTTCGGCCTGGTATGATTCTCAATCAGAGACAGGTGTCTATCGTTGTCCCTGATTGAGAATCATACTAAGGCAGCCTGGGTTTCACTTGTGTTTTGTGGGTGTTTGTTCCTGTGTCAGCGTTTGGGCCACACAGGACTGTGTCAGGTTAGTCACGTTTGTTGTTTTGTTAATTTGTAGTGTTTGTTGGTTTGCCATTAAATCATGAATACTCACCAATCCGCATCTTGGTCCGATCCATGCTCCTCCTCGTCTGAGGAGGAGAACGACATTGACAGCCGTTACAACAGCAGACGTCTTGTTTGTGTGACACAGTCCTCCATGTTGTTGTGACTGTTGGCTAGTTAGCTCCATAGAGATAAATAGTTTATTATATAGTTAGCTCACTGTCTGACGCTGTGGGTTGTGTCATCGACATCGTACCGCCATGAGGGCGCAGCAGGGCGGTCTGCTCGTCTTCTCATGATGACTCACTTCCTCTGTGATGTCACGAGGCGTCGACAGCGCCATTGTTCCCAACCCTGTCCCTGTCCCAGCCACCACGTCACCCCCATTAGACCAATTATATTATAGACACAAATGATCACACAGCATATTTCACACCCTCACACACACACAGATACAGAAACACGCTCACACACACACGCACACGCACACGCACACACACGAACACACACACACACACACACACACACACACACACACTTTGCTTAACTAACTGTTAAAGGTGCACCAGAAATCCATTTAGGACACAGAAATAAACTATCCTGGGACCTGTGGGAGTCAGCAGCATCATGTTAGAGGACTGAACTGATGAACTAGTAGAGCATCATGTTAGAGGACTGAACTGATGAACTAGTAGAGCATCATGTTAGAGGACTGAACTGATGAACTGAAGTAGAGCATCATGTTAGAGGACTGAACTGATGAACTAAAGTAGAGCATCATGTTAGAGGACTGAACTGATGAACTGAAGTAGAGCATCATGTTAGAGGACTGAACTGATGAACTAGTAGAGCATCATGTTAGAGGACTGAACTGATGAACTAAAGTAGAGCATCATGTTAGAGGACTGAACTGATGAACTAGTAGAGCATCATGTTAGAGGACTGAACTGATGAACTAGTAGAGCATCATGTTAGAGGACTGAACTGATGAACTAGTAGAGCATCATGTTAGAGGACTGAACTGATGAACTAGTAGAGCATCATGTTAGAGGACTGAACTGATGAACTAGTAGAGCATCATGTTAGAGGACTGAACTGATGAACTAGTAGAGCATCATGTTAGAGGACTGAACTGATGAACTGAAGTAGAGCATCATGTTAGAGGACTGAACTGATGAACTAAAGTAGAGCATCATGTTAGAGGACTGAACTGATGAACTGAAGTAGAGCATCATGTTAGAGGACTGAACTGATGAACTAAAGTAGAGCATCATGTTAGAGGACTGAACTGATGAACTAGTAGAGCATCATGTTAGAGGACTGAATTGATGAACTAGTAGAGCATCATGTTAGAGGACTGAACTGATGAACTGAAGTAGAGCATCATGTTAGAGGACTGAACTGATGAACTAGTAGAGCATCATGTTAGAGGACTGAACTGATGAACTAGTAGAGCATCATGTTAGAGGACTGAACTGATGAACTAGTAGAGCATCATGTTAGAGGACTGAACTGATGAACTAGTAGAGCATCATGTTAGAGGACTGAACTGATGAACTAGTAGAGCATCATGTTAGAGGACTGAACTGATGAACTAGTAGAGCATCATGTTAGAGGACTGAACTGATGAACTAGTAGAGCATCATGTTAGAGGACTGAACTGATGAACTAGTAGAGCATCATGTTAGAGGACTGAACTGATGAACTAGTAGAGCATCATGTTAGAGGACTGAACTGATGAACTAGTAGAGCATCATGTTAGAGGACTGAACTGATGAACTAGTAGAGCATCATGTTAGAGGACTGAACTGATGAACTAGTAGAGCATCATGTTAGAGGACTGAACTGATGAACTAGTAGAGCATCATGTTAGAGGACTGAACTGATGAACTAGTAGAGCATCATGTTAGAGGACTGAACTGATGAACTAGTAGAGCATCATGTTAGAGGACTGAACTGATGAACTAGTAGAGCATCATGTTAGAGGACTGAACTGATGAACTAGTAGAGCATCATGTTAGAGGACTGAACTGATGAACTAAAGTAGAGCATCATGTTAGAGGACTGAACTGATGAACTAAAGTAGAGCATCATGTTAGAGGACTGAACTGATGAACTGAAGTAGAGCATCATGTCAGAGGACTGAACTGAGGAACGTCTCTCTAAAGTAGAGCATCATGGTAGAGGACTGAACAGAGGAACGTCTCTCTAAAGTAGAGCATCATGTCAGAGGACTGAACAGAGGAACGTCTCTCTAAAGTAGAGCATCATGTCAGAGGACTGAACAGAGGAACGTCTCTCTAAAGTAGAGCATCATGTCAGAGGACTGAACAGAGGAACGTCTCTCTAAAGTAGAGCATCATGTCAGAGGGCTGAACAGAGGAACGTCTCTCTAAAGTAGAGCATCATGTCAGAGGGCTGAACAGAGGAACGTCTCTCTAAAGTAGAGCATCATGTCAGAGGGCTGAACAGAGGAACGTCTCTCTAAAGTAGAGCATCATGTCAGAGGACTGAACAGAGGAACGTCTCTCTAAAGTAGAGCATCATGTTAGAGGACTGAACAGAGGAACGTCTCTCTAAAGTAGAGCATCATGTTAGAGGGCTGAACAGAGGAACGTCTCTCTAAAGTAGAGCATCATGTCAGAGGACTGAACAGAGGAACGTCTCTCTAAAGTAGAGCATCATGTCAGAGGACTGAACTGAGGAACGTCTCTCTAAAGTAGAGCATCATGTCAGAGGGCTGAACTGAGGAACGTCTCTCTAAAGTAGAGCATCATGTCAGAGGACTGAACAGAGGAACGTCTCTCTAAAGTAGAGCATCATGTTAGAGGGCTGAACAGAGGAACGTCTCTCTAAAGTAGAGCATCATGTCAGAGGACTGAACAGAGGAACGTCTCTCTAAAGTAGAGCATCATGTTAGAGGGCTGAACAGAGGAACGTCTCTCTAAAGTAGAGCATCATGGTAGAGGGCTGAACAGAGGAACGTCTCTCTAAAGTAGAGCATCATGTCAGAGGGCTGAACAGAGGAACGTCTCTCTAAAGTAGAGCATCATGTCAGAGGGCTGAACAGAGGAACGTCTCTCTAAAGTAGAGCATCATGTCAGAGGACTGAACAGAGGAACGTCTCTCTAAAGTAGAGCATCATGTTAGAGGGCTGAACAGAGGAACGTCTCTCTAAAGTAGAGCATCATGTTAGAGGGCTGAACAGAGGAACGTCTCTCTAAAGTAGAGCATCATGTCAGAGGACTGAACAGAGGAACGTCTCTCTAAAGTAGAGCATCATGTTAGAGGGCTGAACAGAGGAACGTCTCTCTAAAGTAGAGCATCATGTCAGAGGGCTGAACAGAGGAACGTCTCTAAAGTAGAGCATCATGGTAGAGGGCTGAACAGAGGAACGTCTCTCTAAAGTAGAGCATCATGTTAGAGGGCTGAACAGAGGAACGTCTCTCTAAAGTAGAGCATCATGTTAGAGGGCTGAACAGAGGAACGTCTCTCTAAAGTAGAGCATCATGTCAGAGGGCTGAACAGAGGAACGTCTCTCTAAAGTAGAGCATCATGTCAGAGGACTGAACAGAGGAACGTCTCTCTAAAGTAGAGCATCATGTCAGAGGGCTGAACTGAGGAACGTCTCTCTAAAGTAGAGCATCATGTCAGAGGGCTGAACAGAGGAACAGAGAGTTTAGGCTGAAGTACTGCAGGCGTGCATTTCTGAGTGACATGGAAAATTCCTCACTCATCTCACACTCTCTCACTCTCTGTCCTTCTGTGTGTGACGGGGCCTGGGTAGTGACGGGGTCTGGGTAGTGACGGGGTCTGGGTAGTGTCAGGTCTTGCTTTTTACCGTCCCCTACATCTGCTCTAACCTACTGTGTGTGTGTGTGTGTGTGTGTGTGTGTGTGTGTGTGTGTGTGTGTGTGTGTGTGTGTGTGTGTGTGTGTGTGTGTGTGTGTGTGTGTGTGTGTGTGTGACTGTCTATCAGGTCCCCTATTTCGAGGTCTACTTTATGTCGTCCAACGAGCTGCTCCAGAATACGTCAGTGCTGGCTGTTCTGCTGTTCCTGGCCCTGGTGCTACAGCGGACCTTCCTACAGGCCTCCTACTATGTCACCATAGAGACCGGCATCAACCTCCGTGGAGCCCTGCTGGTGACTGACTGGAGGATTCTGGGATTTGTAGGATACTGCGGCACCGATTCTCCATCCTTTACCCAAAGTGTTCACTTGTTCAGTCTCTGTCATAGATTTAAAAGCATTAGATTGGTGTAGTCATTGGCTGACGGGAGTTTCTGCCATTGTTCAATTCATGACGGGGAGTGGGGAGGTGCAAAATAAAGTGGAGAATCTGGACAGCCGTAGACAGTCACAGAGGTGGAGAATCGGGACAGCCGTAGACAGTCACAGAGGTGGAGAATCGGGACAGCCGTAGACAGTCACAGAGGTGGAGAATCGGGACAGCCGTAGACAGTCACAGAAGTGAATGTACTGTATCTAGTAGGTTGTTAATATCCTCTGTCCTGCCCATTTCCTAGGCGATGATCTACAACAAGATCCTGCGTCTGTCCACCTCTAACATGTCCATGGGAGAGATGACCCTGGGCCAGATCAACAACCTGGTTGCCATAGAAACCAACCAGCTCATGTGGTTCCTCTTCCTGTGTCCCAACCTCTGGGCCATGCCAGTGCAGGTGGCTTTTGACTAGATAGAATTCAGCTTATGTCGAAATGTACTTTTCGTAGCAGGTTAGGAGAATTTACGCAGTAGGTTAGGAGAATTAACGTAGCAGGTTAGGAGAATTAGGTTAAGGTTAGTAAAAGCGTTAGTGTTAGCTAAAATGCAACAACAACAAAAAACTTTTGAGGTCAATTTGACATAAATGCAGGTTGTGCCATGCTGTTAAGATACAATCTATCTGGACATAGTCTCTATGTATGATCCGGCCAACAACATGATCTTAAAGTGGACGCCAAAGCATGATTTTGTCTCAGAATATGGGTTAACAAGTAAGTATTTTTTAAGCCATTATCTGCCAGTACCAATATGACCGTAATATTATGCATTAATAATTTATCCCTAATATATCACTAATACATCCCTAATAACTCCCTAATATATCCCAACTATATCCCTAATAACTCCCTAATACATCTCTAATAACTCCATAATATATCACGAATATATCACTAATAACTCCCTAATATATCCCTAATAACTCCCTAATATATCCCTAATAACTCCATAATATATCACTAATAACTCCCTAATAACTCCCTAATATATCCCTAATAACTCCCTAATACATCCCTAATAACTCCATAATATATCACGAATATATCACTAATAACTCCCTAATAACTCCCTAATATATCCCTAATAACTCCCTAATACATCCCTAATAACTCCATAATATATCCCTAATAACTCCCTAATATATCCCTAATAACTCCCTAATATATCCCTAATAACTCCCTAATACATCCCTAATAACTCCATAATATATCCATAATATATCCCTAATATATCCCTCATAACTCCCTAATATATCACTAATATATCCCTAATAACTCCCTAATACATCCCTAATAACTCCATAATATATCACGAATATATCACTAATACATCCCTAATATATCCCTCATAACTCCCTAATATATCCCTCATAACTCCCTAATATATCCCTCATAACTCCCTAATATATCCCTCATAACTCCCTAATACATCCCTAATAACTCCCTAATATATCCATAATATATCCCTAATATATCACTAATACATCCCTAATATATCCCTAATAACTCCCTAATACATCCCTAATAACTCCATAATATATCACGAATATATCACTAATACATCCCTAATATATCCCTCATAACTCCCTAATACATCCCTAATATATCCCTCATAACTCCCTAATATATCCCTAATAACTCCCTAATATATCCCTCATAACTCCCTAATAACTCCCTAATAACTCCCTAATATATCCCTAATAACTCCCTAATATATCCCTAATATATCCCTCATAACTCCCTAATATATCCCTAATATATCCCTCATAACTCCCTAATAACTCCCTAATAACTCCCTAATATATCCCTAATAACTCCCTAATATATCCCTAATAACTCCCTAATATATCCCTAATAACTCCCTAATAACTCCCTAATATATCCCTCATAACTCCCTAATACATCCCTAATAACTCCCTAATACATCCATAATATATCCCTAATATATCCCTCATAACTCCCTAATATATCCCTAATAACTCCCTAATAACTCCCTAATATATCCCTAATAACTCCCTAATATATCCCTAATAACTCCCTAATAACTCCCTAATAACTCCATAATATATCCCTAATAACTCCCTAATATATCACTAATATATCCCTAATAACTCCCTGAAAACTCCCTAATATATCCCTAATAACTCCCTAATATATCCCTCATAACTCCCTAATACATCCCTAATAACTCCCTAATATATCCCTAATAACTCCCTAATATATCCCTAATAACTCCCTAATAACTCCCTAATATATCCCTAATAACTCCCTAATAACTCCCTAATAACTCCATAATATATCCCTAATAACTCCCTAATATATCCATAATATATCCCTAATAACTCCCTAATATATCACTAATAACTCCCTAATAACTCCATAATATATCCCTAATAACTCCCTAATATATCACTAATAACTCCCTAATAACTCCCTAATAACTCCCTAATATATCCCTAATAACTCCCTAATATATCCCTAATATATCCCTAATAACTCCCTAATAACTCCCTAATATATCCCTAATAACTCCCTAATAACTCCCTAATAACTCCATAATATATCCCTAATAACTCCCTAATATATCACTAATATATCCCTAATAACTCCCTGAAAACTCCCTAATATATCCCTAATAACTCCCTAATATATCCCTCATAACTCCCTAATACATCCCTAATAACTCCCTAATATATCCCTAATAACTCCCTAATATATCCCTAATAACTCCCTAATAACTCCCTAATATATCCCTAATAACTCCCTAATATATCCCTAATAACTCCCTAATATATCCCTAATAACTCCCTAATAACTCCCTAATATATCCCTCATAACTCCCTAATACATCCCTAATAACTCCCTAATACATCCATAATATATCCCTAATATATCCCTCATAACTCCCTAATATATCCCTAATAACTCCCTAATAACTCCCTAATATATCCCTAATAACTCCCTAATAACTCCCTAATAACTCCATAATATATCCCTAATAACTCCCTAATATATCACTAATATATCCCTAATAACTCCCTGAAAACTCCCTAATATATCCCTAATAACTCCCTAATATATCCCTCATAACTCCCTAATACATCCCTAATAACTCCCTAATATATCCCTAATAACTCCCTAATATATCCCTAATAACTCCCTAATATATCCCTCATAACTCCCTCATAACTCCCTAATATATCCCTAATAACTCCCTAATATATCCCTCATAACTCCCTAATATATCCCTCATAACTCCCTAATACATCTCTAATAACTCCCCAATATATCCCTCATGTCTTTGTGTTGTGTTCCTGCTCAGATTGTGATGGGCGTGATCCTGCTGTACTACCTGCTGGGGACCAGTGCTCTGATTGGAGCTTCAGTCATCGTGCTGCTGGCTCCAGTCCAATACCTGATCGCTACCAAGCTGGCTGACACCCAGAAGAGCACCCTGGTGAGTCACCCTCTGTTCACGTTGAGCCACTCAGGTTGAACACTGCCTGCACCAATCCCTTAGATCGTAGTTTCACTGTCACTCTAGATATGAACCTGCAAGCTTTACCATGAATAAATAGCCTACATTTCAGTTATTTTCTGTTGTGATGAGGGAAACAGTATATGATAAGGAAACAATAGCCTTTAAAAAGAGTTGAAATGAGAAAATATTCATATTATTTTGTAGTTGAAATCTTCAGTAAGGCATCGCCCTCTTCTGACAGGACCAGTCTACGGAGCGTCTGAAGAAGACCACAGAGATTCTGAAGGGGATCAAGCTGTTGAAGCTGTACGCCTGGGAAAACATCTTCTGTGACAGTGTAGAAGATACCAGGGGCAAGGAGCTCACTAGCCTCCGCACCTTCGCCCTCTACACCTCCATGTCTAGTGAGACACACACACACCTTCGCCCTCTACACCTCCATGTCTAATGAGACACACACACACCTTCGCCCTCTACACCTCCATGTCTAGTGAGACACACACACACATTCACCCTCTACACCTCCATGTCTAGTGAGACACACACACCTTCGCCCTCTACACCTCCATGTCTAGTGAGACACACACACACCTTCACCCTCTACACCTCCAAGTCTAGTGAGACACACACACCTTCGCCCTCTACACCTCCATGTCTAGTGAGACACACACACCTTCGCCCTCTACACCTCCAAGTCTAGTGAGACACACACACACCTTGGCCCTCTACACCTCCAAGTCTAGTGAGACACACACACACCTTCGCCCTTTACACCTCCATGTCTAGTGAGACACACACACATCTTTGCCCTCTACACCTCCATGTCTAGTGAGACACACACACCTTTGCCCTCTACACCTCCATGTCTAGTGAGACACACACACACCTTGGCCCTCTACACCTCCAAGTCTAGTGAGACACACACACACCTTCGCCCTTTACACCTCCATGTCTAGTGAGACACACACACATCTTCGCCCTCTACACCTCCATGTCTAGTGAGACACACACATCTTCACCCTCTACACCTCCATGTCTAGTGAGACACACACACCTTGGCCCTCTACACCTCCATGTCTAGTGAGACACACACACCTTCGCCCTCTACACCTCCAAGTCTAGTGAGACACACACACACCTTGGCCCTCTACACCTCCAAGTCTAGTGAGACACACACACCTTGGCCCTCTACACCTCCATGTCTAGTGAGACACACACATCTTCGCCCTCTACACCTCCATGTCTAGTGAGACACACACACACCTTGGCCCTCTACACCTCCAAGTCTAGTGAGACACACACACACCTTCGCCCTCTACACCTCCAAGTCTAGTGAGACACACACACACCTTCGCCCTCTACACCTCCAAGTCTAGTGAGACACACACACACCTTGGCCCTCTACACCTCCATGTCTAGTGAGACACACACACCTTGGCCCTCTACACCTCCATGTCTAGTGAGACACACACACCTTGGCCCTCTACACCTCCATGTCTAGTGAGACACACACACCTTTGCCCTCTACACCTCCATGTCTAGTGAGACACACACACCGTGGCCCTCTACACCTCCAATAAGACACACAGCCCTCCTCCGTTACTTTATAATAGCTATCACATCCTTTCTTTTGAGCTGTGAAATCCCCTTCCTTTTGTCCAGTAAGACACTCACACTGCTTATATTCTGTCCTCATGTATATTTGGGGCTCAGTTTGACCTAAGAGCTTTGAAGTTTGAAAATGTCTTTGTTCTCTCCAAATGCTCTCTGTTGTTACATAACATGACCTCTCTTCCTCCCCAGTTTTCATGAATGCTGCTATCCCCATCGCTGCTGTGCTTGTGGTAAGAGGGTTTCTCATCATTCCTGTATCCTGCAGGCCATTTTCCGGCCAATTTTAGCTAGTGTTTTTTGCCAGCTCTGAAATCTGGTAACAATACCGAACTGAGTAACTGTGTGTCCCTTTGTGTCTGTGTCAGACGTTTGTCAGCCACGCCCTGATCAACAAGTCCAAACCCAGCTCCTCGGAGGCCTTCGCTGCTCTGGCCCTCTTCCACATCCTGGTTACCCCACTGTTCCTGCTCTCCACCGTGGTCCGCTTCGCAGTCAAGGCCATGGTCAGGTGAGAGGCCTACTGAGAACGCCCAGGGATACTGAATACTGGATAGTTACCAGATAGACAATCTGCCGGAATCTTATTTATCATAGAAGGGTTATTTATGTGTGTGTGCGTGCGCGTGCGTGTGTGTGTGTGTGTGTGTCTGTTCGTATGTCCTATCATATTATGTCCTATCCACAGCGTACAGAAGCTGGGTGAGTTCCTGCAGAGCGATGAGATTGGCGATGACAGCTGGAGGAACGGAGACATGTCTGTGTCCCTAGAGGCCTGTAAGAAACACCCTGGGGCGGTGAGTACACACACACACACACACACACCACCATCACTATTACCAAACACTGCCCCAATACAGGCCTGAGTCGTGTTTAGTAGGGCACACTGAAGTAAAATGTAAACTAAATGGTGTGTTTCGAGGTAGTCTCTTAGCGTTTCAGTCTGTTTATTCACTTTGGTCCCTAATGAACATGACCCAATTACTTATCTGTCCCTCTGCCAGAGCAGCTAATGCTAGCCTTTTAGCCAGCACAGAGCCTAATCCAGGAGCTATTCATTTACAGCCAGCATGGAATACAACTACTACTGTGTTACTACAGGGTTTCGACAGCTCCCAACACGGCTAATGGACTCATCAGGATGATATGATGGCTATGATGCTTTTCATCTGACCACGTTTCAGAGCCAACATGTGTTTCTAACTTCAAGCTTTTGGTGGAACTGCAGAGAAAGTGTCTGTTTGACCAGAGCAGATCTGGTCTCTGTAGAAGGAGTAACTGTAACTACACACCGTGTCAATCTAGCAGCAGTGTTTAATGGGGAATCTCAACCAGGAGTCCTTAAGTAGCTGGTTGCTGCTAGTCTCGTCTTCAGCTGTTCTCTGGACTTTGACAGGTTTATTTCTGTGTTGGACTCCTCAGAAGGAGTGGAGGGAGACCAAGTGGTGGAGGGGTTAGTGTGAGATGGAGGAGCCATTTGTTTAGGGCTGAGGGAGGGAGGGAGGGAGGGAGGGAGGGAGGGAGGGAGGGAGGGAGGGAGGGAGGGAGGGAGGGATGTCTTGGGGATGAGGGGTAGGGGATAAGAAGCTCCCTCTGGAGACAGTCTCAGTCAGGGTCTGAGAGGGGGTCCTCCCTGGAGGTTACAGCGGATGAGGGGGCCAAGTTTATCACTGAATGCAATCTCTCTTTCTTTTTTTCTCACCCTCCATCTCCCTCTCCCCATTTCTGTCTTTCATTCTATCCCTCCCTCTCTCCCTCTCTCTCTCCCCTCTCTCCCTCCCTTTCTCTCCCCTCTCCCTCCCTCCCTCCCTCTCCCCTCTCCCTCCCACTCTCTCCCTCCCTCTCCCCTCTCCCTCCCTCCCTCTCTCTCCCTCCCTCTCCCCTCTCCCTCCCCATCTCCCCCTCCCTACCTCTCTCTCTCCAGACCAAGGCTATAAACAGGAAGCAGCCCCTGCTCTACCAGATGGACAGCTATGAGCAGCCAGCACGCAGACCACTGCGACCCAACGAGACTGAGGACGTGGCTGTCAAGGTCAGGGGTCAAAGTTCAACACCTCAACAAGCTCATTGGCCCTTCTTCTCAGGACCTGTGACACACACACAGCACCGCACACACTCGCTGACTGCATGCACGGACACCGGAACAGACACGTAGGATATCAACTCACAGACAAGCTGTAGCTCACGTACATGTGCAGCCACATGCACGCACGTAGACACGTACACACGCAGAGGCTTCTGAGCTAGAGTCTGACAGTTGTCATTAAACCTTTAAACTGGCCTTTTTGTCACATCCGCCCGGGTCATTCACTCTAGTAACACGTGACACCACAGATGTTAACATGGTCTATCTCTCACAGCAGATGTTTCATCTCTTGGCCTGTCCATTGTGTGAAACACACCCTGAGGAGAAGTCAACATTTACCGACAGTTTAAACTCTCAGGACCCACATCATGAGTCAGAGGCAGGGGATTCTCATGAGAACAGAGAACCCTGTGCCCTGTGTCATTAACTGACATGTTCTCAGCCCCTGTTCTGGTCTCTTTGGGGTCCACATCCTGTTGCTATCCCTGTGGACCCACAGCATTATTGTAGGCAGTCTGTTAATGAGCTTGGGGGCAGCAAGAGGGTTTGAGGGTCGAATTAATGGGCTGCTGCTGTGTGTGAACCAGATAAATCTTCTTTCTCTGTCTCCTCTCTCATCTCAACCGCTTTCTCTCTCTGCCTCTCTACCTTCTTCTCTGTCTCCCATCACCCCTCCTCTCCTCCTATCTGTCTCCCTTCACCCCTTCTCTCTGCCGCTCTGTCTTCCTCTCTGTCTCCCATCACCCCTTCTCTCTGCCGCTCTGTCTTCCTCTCTGTCTCCCATCACCCCTTCTCTCTGCCGCTCTGTCTTCCTCGCTGTCTCCCATCACCCCTTCTCTCTGCCGCTCTGTCTTCCTCGCTGTCTCCCATCACCCCTTCTCTCTGCCGCTCTGTCTTCCTCTCTGTCTCCCATCACCCCTTCTCTCTGCCGCTCTGTCTTCCTCGCTGTCTCCCATCACCCCTTCTCTCTGCCGCTCTGTCTTCCTCTCTGTCTCATCACCCATTCTCTCTCCCTCTTTATTCCTCCCTCTCTCTTCTCTTCCATCTTATCCCCCCCATCTCTGCCTCCCAGCTTACCCCTATCTTCCTCCACTCCCTCTCTACCTCTCTCTACCCCTATCCCTGCCTCCCTTTCAAGACTCCCCATCCCCTCTGGTCCTCACCCCCGTAACATCCGCTCTGTCTATTTACAGACTTAATTTACCAAGTCTCTTTTCTCAGCGGTAATAAGACGTCTGTCTTTCATTTTGAACTTGTATTTATTAGTTCTGTGTCACTGAATCTCAGATCTTGTGTGGTTTTGCTGTAGGGGATGGAAGGGAGGGGGGATTACTGGCTATAATAAACAGTAGAATCGGACAAGACATAAAACACAACATAACTATGTAAACATGCTATTATATTTGCCTTAAAGACCTAAATGGTTCATTATTTCTATGTACACATACATATCTAAACCACCTGCTGCAGACCATAACCTGTAGGCTCCATGTCCATGCTCCTCTGTCAGCCTACTAATCCCACTGTATCCTGTTCAGGTGAACAGTGGATTCTTCACATGGGGAAGCAACTTGTCAACGTTGTCCGACATCAACATCTGCATTCCAACAGGTAACCCGATCCTGCTGGGAACACCATGGCAACGCCAGGCTGCGTCCTGTTTAGGAGGTCGTCGACAGTCAGTGTAGTATATCTAACACCAGCTGTGTGTGTGTTTGTGCGTGTGTGTGTGACAGTTTAGTATCTCCCTGCTATGACCTCATGGCCAGTGGCCCGTCAGATATGACAGCTAGTCTGCTAAGACAAACAGGATAGGCTGGTCCTGGTAGACCACTATTTGCTGCAGCTGAGGGAGTAGAAGTGTTATGGAGGATATGTGGAACAGTGGCGGCTGGTGGGAGGAGCTATAGGAGGACAGGGACATTGTAATGGCTGGAATGTAATAAATGGAACGGTATCAAACACATCAAACGTATGGAAACTACATGACTGACTCCATTCCATTCATTCTCCATTCTAGCCATTATAATGAGCCCATACTCCTATAACTCCTCCCACCAGCCTCCACTGATGTGGAAACATGACTGATCTAAATTGAGAGTGTAAAGATATCCCAACATCCTATCCTACTTTTAAGCTTTAACCAGGGCTGTAACAGAAATTATCAATGTCAGATTGACATAGAACAATCTGTTGTCTCTAATGCTTTATATAGTATCTTCTAACCTTTATATAGTGTCTTCTTACCTTTATATAGTATCTTCTAACCTTTATATAGTGTCTTCTTACCTTTATATAGTGTCTTCTAACCTTTATATAGTGTCTTCATACCTTTATATAGTGTCTTCTTACCTTTATATAGTGTCTTCTTACCTTTATATAGTGTCTTCTTACCTTTATATGGTGTCTTCTTACCTTTATATAGTGTCTTCTTACCTTTATATAGTGTCTTCTTACCTTTATATAGTGTATTTTTACCTTTATATAGTGTCTTCTTACCTTTATATAGTGTCTTCTTACCTTTATATAGTGTCTTCTTACCTTTATATAGTGTCTTCATACCTTTATATAGTGTCTTCTAACCTTTATATAGTGTCTTCTTACCTTTATATAGTGTCTTCTTACCTTTATATAGTGTCTTCTTACCTTTATATAGTGTCTTCTAACCTTTATATAGTGTCTTCATACCTTTATATAGTGTCTTCTAACCTTTATATGGTGTCTTCTAACCTTTATATAGTGTCTTCATACCTTTATATAGTGTCTTCTAACCTTTATATAGTGTCTTCTAACCTTTATATAGTGTCTTCTAACCTTTATATAGTGTCTTCTAACCTTTATATAGTGTCTTCTAACCTTTATATAGTGTCTTCTAACCTTTATATAGTGTCTTCTAACCTTTATATAGTGTCTTCTAACCTTTATATAGTGTCTTCTAACCTTTATATAGTGTCTTCTAACCTTTATATAGTGTCTTCATACCTTTATATAGTGTCTTCTTACCTTTATATAGTGTCTTCTAACCTTTATATTGTGTCTTCATACCTTTATATAGTGTCTTCTAACCTTTATATAGTGTCTTCTAACCTTTATATAGTGTCTTCTAACCTTTATATAGTGTCTTCTAACCTTTATATAGTGTCTTCATACCTTTATATAGTGTCTTCTTACCTTTATATAGTGTCTTCTAACCTTTATATAGTGTCTTCTAACCTTTATATAGTGTCTTCTTACCTTTATATAGTGTCTTCTTACCTTTATATAGTGTCTTCTAACCTTTATATAGTGTCTTCTTACCTTTATATAGTGTCTTCTAACCTTTATATAGTGTCTTCTTACCTTTATATAGTGTCTTCTAACCTTTATATAGTGTCTTCTAACCTTTATATAGTGTCTTCTTACCTTTATATAGTGTCTTCTTGTTCTGTGTCTTATCTCCAGGTCAGCTGACCATGATCGTGGGCCAGGTGGGTTGTGGGAAGTCGTCCCTGTTGCTGGCCATGCTGGGAGAGATGCAGACCCTCAGTGGAAAGGTCTACTGGAGCAAGTGAGTGGTACCAACCGGCATAAGCTACATGTTAGAAGGTCTATAATAGGGTGTAAATCTCTGGGGTCCTCATCTTTATTAGGTACTGAACATGCTGAGGTCCACTCAAATACCAAGATGGACACACATCTCATTTCCTCTTTATCCGTCTCAGTCTCGTTTTGGGATCGTTGTGTCTTTCTAAAGTTGACTAGCTGTCAGACTCGTCCATTAAGTCCATTTGAAATGGGTGTTTCACTGTGCTTCTCCACCAGTGCTATTCAAAGCCTTCATCTGTGGAATAAGAAGCCATTCCACCCTCCATCTTGTTGGTCCTGTGTATAGTCCTTCCTGTGTCCTGGTTGTGTCTGTGTCTGTCTCTGTCTCTGTGGCTGTGGTTGTTATGGAAGGAGAGCTGGCTGCTCCTCTGTCTCTCTGTACATCGCTCACTGTCTGCTTACTGGTGTCAGCTTTGCCTGAACTTTGACTGTCTAACATCATCTATCTATCTACTCATCTCTATAACACAACCTCACAGTCACCATCACTTTTAAAACTGGACTTTTTCATTTTCAACTCTCTGTCTTCACATATCTCTGTCATTCATATTTTTTTACAACAAAACAGAAACTCTATGTCCATCTCCTAGGGCCAAATCTTAATTTGAGATCTGCACTCACATTAATGTACGCTAACATCAAATTAAGATTGGGTTGTCTGTGATGTTCTGGAGATGGATCTCTGATTAGCATTCTTAGCATTAGCATTTAGATTGAAACCTGAGCAGAAGAACAGACACATGCTAATTGCTAACGAACTGGGCGTTGCAGCATTTTCTTGCCAAGGACATATTGGCTGGGTAGCGTGGTTGCTTGTCCAGGAAGTGTTCAATTGTATAATTGAATTAGATTTGATTGGGTTATTGAATGAATAATACACTTCTGACTGGAAGGTTTTCATTTTGAGCTAGATTGAATGAAAACAGTGGTATTAGTTTGTTGTAGGTTTAGTAACCGTTGATTTCATTGTTCTCCATTAAGTCACAGCCTGTTAATAAGCTGTAATATACCCTATCAATCTATTAAACACTTCTCTCCCTTCATACACTGCTATGAAACATGGTCCATGTAGTTCTTTTAAGTTCTCTATGATACTGATGGTGTACCACAGTTACCATTAGAACCACTATGTCTCCTCAATCTGTTTAGAACCATCACGGCTGCTCTTCTTAGCAGTAATCCAAAAGTGAAATTGACCTGCCAAATGAAACCACTCTTATGTGAGCGAACGAAGGTGCCAGTCAGTACCATAGCAGAACAGGTAGTCATCACGGGCCGTAGACACTAACCTCAGCCTTGTCTGTGTTCTGTCTTCTGTCGTGGTTGTTTTCTATCTAAATCAGACTGCCTGTGAGTGAGATGCTGCACGAGGCCAACAGGTATTTTCTCCCTCTGGGGTTTACTCTTCCCATCTCACCCCTGTACAGTACATTCTACATTTACAAGTCATTTGGCTATTAGTTGACCATATGAATAAGTTAGGTCCCAACACTTAAGTCAGTTGGCTATTAGTTGACTAGTTGAATCATTTTGGTCTCAACACTTAAGTCAGTTGGCTATTAGTTGACTAGTTGAATCATTTTGGTCTCAACACTTAAGTCAGTTGGCTATTAGTTGACTAGTTGAATCATTTTGGTCTCAACACTTAAGTCAGTTGGCTATTAGTTGACTTGTTGAATCATTTAGGCGGGCTAGTTTTGAATAAACACCAAATATGTGAAAGGACTAGTGGCCCCAAGGACTGGGTTGAGAATGGTTGATTTAGCAGACGCTGTTATCCGCACTGAATCCCACCCACCCTCATGTAGACCTACATCATTCTAGGAGAAGCCATAACACTGTTAGAGCAGACAGTGCCCTGGGCCTGAGACAATGACAGTATCATGACAGTATGCCTGCACTGTTGAGGGAGGTCATTCTGTAGATAAAGCTGGATTAAATTGACTCTTGGCTCTCTGTCAAAAATGTCTTTGCCCCGATACACAGTTTTAGGGCTGCCCTACAAAGCAGGTCTTTACTGTAAGGACACTTCTGCTAGATTTACATTTGAACACACATACGCGACTCTGTACACACACACACACAGGCGCGTGTGCGTGTGGTTTCAGCTCTTCATGTGTAAAGGAAGGTGAAGTCGAGGTGGTTGTGTCTATCTGGCTGTACGGACTCTAACACATTGAACGTGACTTGCAGTTGTTTTGAGACGGACCGGTCTTTTGAAGAAACCAGGAGGTACCCCTTTTTAAACTTCCTCTGAAGGGACCCTGCCGTCACCCCCTTCCTCCCTTCCCCTGCCATCATTCCCAATATCCCTCCCTCAATCCCTCCATTCCCCTGCCATCATTCCCTATATCCCTCCCTCAATCCCTCCATTCCCCTGCCATCATTCCCTATATCCCTCCCTCAATCCCTCCCTTCCCCTGCCATCATTCCCAATATCCCTCCCTCAATCCCTCCATTCCCCTGCCATCATTCCCTATATCCCTCCCTCAATCCCTCCCTTCCCCTGCCATCATTCCCAATATCCCTCCCTCAATCCCTCCATTCCCCTGCCATCATTCCCTATATCCCTCCCTCAATCCCTCCATTCCTCAGTCATGGTGATCTTTGAGTTGCTACTAGCTGGTCGTGGAGTGAGTCGTGGAGTGTTTGTGTGCTTCCATGCTGGGAGTCTGGGTCTGAAGAAACTGACTGAAAAGGCAGTTATAGGGATAGAGATATATTTTGACACTGTGGATTCGCCTCCACAGTATGTTTTCAACAGGAGACAATAGGAATACAGTGATCCCTCGCCACTTCGCGGTTCACTTATCGCGGATTCGCTATTTCGCGGATTTTCATAATGCATTTTTTTTTTTTTTTTTGGTGCATTGTGCTCTGCATTCTGATTCGCTAAAAACTCACTCCCGCTTCTTGTATCAAAACATGCTACGAATTGTGCTATCATTTTGTCGTCTCGTGCAGTTATGTGTACGTACATAAAACAGCTTGGCAAATTTACATTAAGTTGGCCAAATTGACGAGGTCCACCACTCTGCCGTAGAAACAGCTGTGAATCTGGCTAAACAGATTGGAGGAGACGGCTTTAATGACATGAGTCCGGATGACATAAACGCCCTGATTGATGGAGACGCACAGCCGCTGACCGATGCAGAGCTGGCAGAAATGACAAAGCCACAAAGCGACGATGAAAGAGAAGAGGGAGAAGAGGACACGAGAGATGAGGAGGAAGGACTAACGCTTGGTCGCTTAGCAACCATGGTGCGAATGGCCACTGAACTTAAGCGAGTAGCTGAGGAATGGGACCCTTTGATGAGCCGTTCATTACAGTTCTCCAACGTAATCGATGGTGGCATGTCGGTGTACAAGGATCTTTTTGCAAAGAAGAAAAAAGAGCGACAACAGCTGCCTATCACTATGTTCTTCTCCCGAACAAACACACCTGCACCGCGGGCTTCAGAAGAAGAGAACACTGCAGAGCGCAGTCAGGATGCAGCGGCCCAGTCTGAAGAGCAGTGAAACGGCCTACACGTGAGTCACTGTATTTGTATACATGTAATAGTTGCTAATTGTAAAAAAAAAAAAAAGTTTTCTATTTCGCGGATTTCACTTATCGCGGGTCATTTTCGGAACGTAACCCCCGCGATAAACGAGGGATTACTGTACTGTACACAAAGAGACCAACATCCTGGTCAGTGTGCATGACCCACAGCTAACGTCTTCATTCTCTCTTTCTCTTATATCGTACAATTACTCAGCCATTAATAACCAGCTAAGGCTAACATATGGTGGTGGGAACACTGGTACACAATGGTACACGAAGCACTGTGCCTTCAGACACATAATGCTCTTATCCTCAAGCATATCCTTTGGGTCTTTGGGTAGTTCTGCTGCACATCCAACAAGATCAACAAACTGGACTCCCAGCACATTGTTGTTATTTTGGTTCAACTCTTCCAGCTCATCATTAACCTGTGTTAGAAACCTAAACCCACTTCCCCCACTCACCGCTTGATGTGCCTCAGTGTTGATGTCCCAAAGATTACCCCCTCCCCTATCTCCATGTTTGTAGTTTGAGCTCTCTCTCTTCTGCCTCCATTTCCCATAATGCCTCAGTAAGAACAGGTACTCTGTGGGCTACGCTACCCAGAAGTCTTGGCTGCTGAATGCCACCGTGGAGGATAACATCACGTTTGGCAGTCCCTTCAACAAACAGAGGTAAAACACCACTCTCTACACTAACCTACTCCACTCTACTCTACTCTACCCTACTCTACTGTACTCTACTCTACTGTACTCTACTCTACTCTACCCTACTGTACTCTACCCTACTGTACTCTACTCTACTCTACCCTACTCTACTGTACCCTACTCTACTCTACTCTACTCTACTCTACTGTACCCTACTCTACTGTACTCTACTCTACTGTACTCTACTGTACTCTACTCTACTCTACCCTACTCTACTGTACTGTACCCTACTCTACTGTACTATTCTCTACTGTACTCTACCCTACTCTACCCTACTCTACTGTACTCTACTCTACTCTACCCTACTCTACTGTACCCTACTCTACTGTACTATTCTCTACTGTATTCTCTACTGCTCCTCAACACCATTCATCAATGTAATTAAGACTAGATCAATGTTTGTGTTTGGTTAATTCACTTGGTCATGCATCAGCTGAGATGTACTTTTAATGACACTAATTAGATGGTCCATCAGATTGCTATCACTCTTGATGCCTCTTGAGGCTGATGCTGGCTTATATCTCTTCTCTGATGAGGACTGTTTGGCTGTTGAATCCCTTAGTATCCAAGGCAGCCATGTTTCTAACTGTGTCTTAATAGAGGGTGTTGTCTGTCTGTCTGTCTGATGCCCTGCTGTGTGTCTCAGATACAAGACTGTGATTGACGCCTGCTCCCTGCAGCCTGATGTAGACCTCCTGCCCTTCGGAGACCAGACGGAGATCGGAGAGAGGGTACTGAAACACTGGCTAAATTATTACATTATTATAATCACCTCATTAATACTGTGGTTTTATATCACTGTCTATTCCCATCTTTTTGGGCACAAGCCCCATATCTTACCTTAGACACAATGGCATATTATACCAAGAACTAGTAGTGAACAGTGATTTGTGTCAGATTCCTTTGTGTACCTGGCTACTCTTCTTAACGGTGTGTTTTTCTCCCAGGGCATCAACCTGAGTGGAGGCCAGAGACAGAGGATATGTGTGGCTCGGGCTCTCTACCAGAACACCAACATAGTCTTCCTGGTGAGTCAATGAATGATAAAGTGCTTTATCTATTGACTTCAATAGAGGATCCATTTCCTATTGAGTTTACTGGAAGAGGCTAGAAGCTCTCACTCAAGGATGCCTTCTCAGAATAGTCAGACAGAGCCAGGGTGTTCTAGGGTGTTCTCTTTGTGTTCTAGGGTGTTCTAGGGTGTTCTAGTGTGTTCTCTAGGTATTCTACAGTGTTCTCTGTGTTCTAGGGTGTTCTCTGGGTTTTCTATGGTGTTTTAGGGTGTTTTCTCTAGGTGTTTTAGGGTGTTCACTAGGTATTCTAGGGTGTTCTCTAGGTGTTCTATGGTGTCCTCTATGTGTTTTAGGGTGTTCTCTAGGTGTTCTATGGTGTCCTCTATGTGTTTTAGGGTGTTCTCTAGGTGTTATATGGTGTCCTCTATGTGTTTTAGGGTGTTCTCTAGGTGTTCTATGGTGTCCTCTATGTGTTTTAGGGTGTTCTCTAGGTGTTATATGGTGTCCTCTATGTGTTTTAGGGTGTTCTCTAGGTGTTCTATGGTGTCCTCTATGTGTTCTAGGGTGTTCTCTATGTGTGTTAGGGTGTTCTCTATGTGTTTTAGGGTGTTCTCTAGGTGTTATATGGTGTCCTCTATGTGTTTTAGGGTGTTCTCTAGGTGTTCTAGGGTGTCCTCTATGTGTTTTAGGGTGTTCTCTAGGTGTTATATGGTGTCCTCTATGTGTTTTAGGGTGTTCTCTAGGTGTTCTATGGTGTCCTCTATGTGTTTTAGGGTGTTCTCTAGGTGTTCTAGGGTGTTCTCTATGTGTGTTAGGGTGTTCTCTAGGTGTTCTAGGGTGTTCTATATGTGTTTTAGTGTGTTCTCTAGGTGTTCTAGGGTGTTCTCTAGGTGTTCTAGGGTGTTCTAGGGTGTTCTCTAGGTGTTCTAGAGTGTTCTCTAGGTGTTCTAGGGTGTTCTCTAGGTGTTCCAGGGAGAGCCAATTAGAGCCAAAGACAGGGACACCCTTTTCTATTCCCTAAACAGTACACTGCTTTTGGGACAGTTTGTGAGTAAGGATGGAACTATATCGGGAATAGGGTGTGATTTCAGAGGCTGCCAGGGAGATCCAGGGAGGGCCAGGGAGGGCCAGCCAGCCTCCCTCTGTATGGGAACGGGAGGAGCAGCAGGTGGGACGGCTCTCTGTCCGCAGGCCTCTCTTGTAACCATACCATACTGCTGACAAGAGTTGTCATGCCTCTGCTCTGCCATCTGGCCTGGCTAGCCATATACACACTCACACACGTACACACGTACACACATACACACACACACACACACACACACACACACACACACACACACACACACACACACACACACACACACACACACACGTACACACACACACACTTTCCCGTCTCTCGCTGCTACAACTCTATGTACATCTACATCCCGTTTCTTCCAACTCCTGTGTGATGTCATCACGTGTTTGTGTTCCCACATCATTTCCTGTGGCAACTGTTAATTAAACGTCTAACCCCCGCCCCTGATACAGCATCTCTGGCTGTCATGGGATAGGACCCGGCACGTTTCTCCATACGTAGCTCAGCTCACACTGTGCCAAATAAGGAAATACCACTCTAAAGTGCTGTATTAATACACAGTGGGACGGCAGAGTGAACACCCAGCTAGAAGCAACATCTATTAGCTAAGTACGTCTTTATGACGTCTTGTCTCCTAATGAGGTGTCTATCATGCTGTGTCTGATGATCTCAGACCTTCTGCCCTCAGGACTGTTTACGTGTCTCAGTGCTGTACAGTATACAGACTAGTTCATCCTAGGGTAATACATTGGCGTTTATTCAGGTTCCGGGGTCCTCTGGGAGCTAGGTTTGATTGACTGTATGTTCTGAAGTCATCTGAGACCTGTGTATTAAACGTGCTGTAACTTAATATGAATAAAGGATGATCTCCTGTTAAAAAAAACATAATTTAATCCACATCTTTCACTCTGATACGCTCTGATCTGATTGGATCGTCCATGTTGTCTCTGACCCCTGATCTCTGACCTTTTCTCTCAGGATGACCCGTTCTCAGCGCTGGACATCCACCTGAGTGACCACCTGATGCAGGAGGGCATCCTGAAGTTCCTACAGGATGATAAACGCACCGTGGTCCTGGTCACACACAAACTGCAGTACCTCATCCACGCTGACTGGGTGAGCATCTCAACAGTCTGGTGTGGATTCCTCTCTCACTGTACTCTCTACCATTTGCACTGGGTCTGTATTCATAAAGCATCTTAGAGTAGGAATGCTGCTGATATAGGATCAGTTTTTCCTTTTAGATCATAATAAAGAGTATTACAGGGACGGGGCGGGGGGACCTGATCCTAGATCAGCATTCCTACCCTGAGACGGTTTCTTTATAAGGGTCCTGATTTGACTCTGTGTCCCAGATCATAGCCATGAAGGATGGCTCAGTGCTGAGGGAAGGCACTCTGAAGGACATTCAGACTCATGATGTAGAGCTGTATGAACACTGGAAGACCCTGATGAACAGACAGGACCAGGAACTAGAGAAGGTCATTTTCACTTCTTTCTCTCCTACTGACAGACTGTCTGTAACAGAGGAGGCTGGTGGGTGGAGTTATAGGAGGACGTGTAGGAGCTCATTGTAAAGGCTGGTATGGAACGGAGCCAACACATGGAAACAGCGTGTTTGACCATTCCATTTATTCCAGCCATTACAATGAGCCTGTCCTCCTATAACTCCTCCCACCAGCCTCCTCTGGTCTGTAATGTGTAGTGTAGCTAATTTACCTGCCAACCAACCAAACAACATTTGTATCTGTACTGCAGGACACTGAGATTGATAACTGTCAGACTGCTCTGGAGAGGAAGACCCTGAGAAGAGCTTTCTACTCCAGAGAGGCCAAGAACCAGGTTGACGATGACGAAGAAGGTGAAATGCATTGTCAACACTGTATCTCATACAAGTTCAGTTCTATTACAACATATGACAATAGTCCCTCATTCTCTCTTCCCTGACAGAGGAGGAAGAGGAGGAGGAAGATGACGACAACATGTCGATGACCACCAGTCGGCGCTCTAAGATCCCATGGAGGGTGTGCTGGCAGTACCTGTCCTCTGGTGGCTTCCTCATGGTCTTCCTCATGGTCTTCTCCAAGCTGCTGAAACACTCCGTCATGGTCGCCATCGACTACTGGCTGGCCGAATGGACTGCTAAAGGCAATGCCCCAGTCAATGGGACTGCTAATAGCGATGTCCCAGTCAATGGGACTGCTTATGACGATGCTAATGGATATGCCCCAGACTTTGGAAATGTTACAAGAGACTTTGTCAATGCCTCTGCAGCAGCTGTCTTCTCCAATCAGACAAACTCAGCGGTGAGATATGAACACCTTTCACTACCAGTACTCAGTGTTAGTGGAAGTGAGTAAGGCTTGTTGAAATCCTGTTATCTGACAGAATGTCTCTTTGTGGTGTATTATGTGGTTACTAGGCTGGTCAGCCTGACTCCTACTATGTGTCTTTGTGGTGTATTATGTGGTTACTAGGCTGGTCAGCCTGATTCTTTCTATGTGTCTTTGTGGTGTATTTTACTAGGCTGGTCAACCTGACTCCTACTATGTGTCTTTGTGGTGTATTTTACTAGGCTGGTCAACCTGACTCCTACTATGTGTCTTTGTGGTGTATTATGTGGTTACTAGGCTGGTCTGCCTGACTCCTACTATGTGTCTTTGTGGTGTATTATGTGGTTACTAGGCTGGTTAGCCTGATTCCTTCTATGTGTCTTTGTGGTGTATTTTACTAGGCTGGTCAACCTGACTCCTACTATGTGTCTTTGTGGTGTATTATGTTGTTACTAGGCTGGTCAGCCTGACTCCTACTGTGTGTCTTTGTGGTGTATTATGTGGTTACTAGGCTGGTCTGCCTGACTCCTACTATGTGTCTTTGCGGTGTAGTATGTGGTTACTAGGCTGGTCTGCCTGACTCCTACTATGTGTCTTTGTGGTGTATTTTACTAGGCTGCTCAACCTGACTCCTACTATGTGTCTTTGTGGTGTATTATGTGGTTACTATGGTAGTCAGCCTGACTCCTACTATGTGTCTTTGTGGTGTATTATGTGGTTACTAGGCTAGTCAGCCTGACTTCTACTATGTGTCTTTGTGGTGTATTTTACTAGGCTGGTCAGCCTGACTCCTACTATGTGTCTTTGTGGTGTATTATGTGGTTACTAGGCTGGTCTGCCTGACTCCTACTATGTGTCTTTGTGGTGTATTATGTGGTTACTAGGCTGGTCAGCCTGACTCCTACTATGTGTCTTTGTGGTGTATTATGTGGTTACTAGGCTGGTCAGCCTGACTCCTACTATGTGTCTTTGTGGTGTATTATGTGGTTACGAGGCTTGTCAGCCTGACTCCTATTATGTGTCTTTGTGATGTATTATGTGGTTACTAGGCTGGTCTGCCTGACTCCTACTATGTGTCTTTGTGGTGTATTATGTGGTTACTAGGCTGGTCTGCCTGACTCCTACTATGTGCCAGTGTTTATCATCCTGTGTGGAGCGGGGATAGCCCTGTGTCTGATCACCTCTCTGACTGTGGAGTTCCTGGGTCTGTCTGCTGCTACCAACCTGCACCACAACCTGCTCAACAAGATCATCCACGCACCTATCAGGTACCCACGACACACCTCACCTATCAGGTACCCACGACACACCTCACCTATCAGGTACCCACGACACACCTCACCTATCAGGTACCCACGACACACCTCACCTATCAGGTACCCACGACACACCTCACCCATCAGGTACCCACGACACACATCACCTATCAGGTACCCACGGCACACCTCACCTATCAGGTACCCACGGCACACCTCACCTATCAGGTACCCACGACACACCTCACCTATCAGGTACCCACGACACACCTCACCTATCAGGTACCCACGACACACATCACCTATCAGGTACCCACGACACACCTTACCCATCAGGTACCCACAACACACCTCACCTATCAGGTACCCACGACACACCTCACCTATCAGGTACCCACGACACATCTCACCTATCAGGTACCCACGACACATCTCACCTATCAGGTACCCACCACACACCTCACCTATCAGGTACCCACGACACATCTCACCTATCAGGTACCCACGACACACCTCACCCATCAGGTACCCACCACACACCTCACCTATCAGGTACCCACGACACACCTCACCTATCAGGTACCCACGACACACCTCACCTATCAGGTACCCACGACACACCTCACCCATCAGGTACCCACCACACACCTCACCTATCAGGTACCCACGACACACCTCACCTATCAGGTACCCACGACACACCTCACCCATCAGGTACCCACCACACACCTCACCTATCAGGTACCCACGACACACCTCACCTATCAGGTACCCACGACACACCTCACCCATCAGGTACCCACGA